>NC_067491.1:17149621-17207121 GCF_947179515.1 Apodemus sylvaticus
CTCTTTCTTTTAGATCTATAATCACTTTCTCTTTTTCTTCTTTTTAAAAATTATTTTCTATATTCTTTGTTTACATTCTAAAGGATTTTCCCTTTCCCAGTTCCCCCCTCCCCATTCTCTTATTTGTAAATTAATTAATTAACTCTGAGATAGTCTTTCATATGCCCAAAGTGGGCCTCCATCACTCACTATGTAGCTGAAGATAACCTTGAACTCCTGTTGCAACAGTCTCTCCTTGCTCATGTTGAGATCAGAGGCACAAGCCTCCATGTCTGGCTCTCCTCAGTGCAAGGGGGGAGGTGTGTGTGTGTGCGCGCGCGTGCATGTGCGCGTGCACGTGCACGTGCGTGTGCGTGTGTGTGTGTGTGTGTGTGTGTAGGGGTGAGATGCAGAGCTTACTGCATGCCAGGCAGGCTCTCTACCAACCAGCTGCATTCCCTCCCCAGTGAGGTTTTATCAAACAAGTGAATACATGGAAGCCATGGCCAGCTTCAGTGTTTATCCTCTCAGCAGTATGTTGGTAATTTTCTATTTCCATCTTTCCGATTCTGATGAGTTGTTTTGCAGAGAACAATTTTGGTCCCTGAAACTGGTGAAGTATTAGGTGAAGATTTGGATTCAGCTTGGTTCTAAAATATAAATACTTGATTAAGGTCATGACCGGAGCTATCAAAGGTGCAGGATTATGCACTTGGCTTAGGACGAGTGACATTTTCCAGGGCAGGTGATTGGAATGACTAGAATTTTCCAGAACAAGTTCAGAGTCAACAGGCAAAGTAGCAGAGCCTCTCTTGTAGTCCCTCTGATAAATAACTGCCTCCCTGCACTTCAGGGACTTTGTAGCACAACTGACTTGTGTTTTAGTTCAATCTTAGCACAAGCAGAAATACAAGTTTTTTATTTTTGAGAAATGTAACCTGTGATAACAAGTCAGATATATCTTCCTGGAAGCATGCAGTGTGGTCTTTCTACTTCTCAGAATAAGAAGAACTTGATGGTTTCATTTAAAAACAAAGAAAGTTCAGAGAGTGGTAGGGAAGGGCCTGGCTTGCCTGGCTCAGCTGAACCTTCGGAGGAGGCAGCTGGTCACCATTCTCCCACTCTCTCCTGTTCCCTCTTGCCACCCAGGGAAGCCATGCAAGCCAAAGCCCTCCACAGAGCAGCAGGAGAAGAGCTTTTGAGGAAGCAATCTTAACTCTCAGAATCTCTCGGCCTGTGATTCAGGGACCACGTACCACTGCCCCTAGGATCTTGTGAGATACAGACATTTTTCATCACTGGATTAAACATTAGCTGAGGTACACTCAAGTTTGAAATACATACTTTTTCTTAGGGTAAGTCAGCAGATAAGGGGTGTGTGTGTGTGTGTGTGTTTGTATGTTTGTGTGTGTATATGTGTGTTTATGTTTATATGTGTGTGTTTAGGTGTATGTGTACATGTGTATATGCATGTGCATATGTGTGTTTATATGTATGTGTTTGTATGTGTGCATATAGGTATGTATGTTTGTGTGTATGTGTGTACATATATGTATGTGTGTGTATTTATGTATGCATGTGTGTTTACATATGTGTATGTGTTTATATGTGTGTATTTATGTATGTATGTGTTTATATGTGTTTCTCTGTGTTTATATGTGTGTATTGATATATGTATATGTGTTTATATGTATGTATGTGTTTATATGTATATATTTATGTATGTGTGTTTATATGTGTGTATTTATGTATGTGTGTGTGTTCATATGTGTGTATTTATTTATTTGTTTTTTAGGTTTTTTGTTTTTTGTTTTTTGTTTTTTTGGTTTTTTGGATTTGTTTTTGGATTTGGCTTTTTGAGACAGGGTTTGTCTGTATAGCCCTGGCTGTCCTGTAACTCTGTAGACCAGGCTGGCCTCAAACTCAGTAATCCGCCTGCCTCTGCCTCCTAGAGTGCTGGGATTACAGGCGTGCGCCACCACCACCTGGTGTGTGTCTTTATGTATGTGTGTGTATATGTGTGTTTATATGTGTGTATTTGTGTATATATGTGTATATGTGTGTATATGTGTATATTTGTGTATGTATGTGGGTATGTGTGTGTGGCTGTGGTTCTGTCATCAGCATTACCCACTTATTTTGCCCCACAGTGCAGGGTAGCGTAATAGTTACGGGTGCTCTGTCCCCTTAGGCAGGAGTAGGCGCCCTGGCTGTGGACTCAGGACATCTGCCAAACATTTTCCACTATCTCCAACTTCCTATTTTTCCCAGAATCCTTGGTGCAGGCAGGCCAAGGGCAGTCGGGGAGTGGCAGAGGCATGTGTCCAGTTGGGACACCTTGGGAACAGAGCCTGGGTGAGACTCAGAGTCAGCCCTCTCCATGGGGGAAGGAGCCAGACACTGCATGAATCAGCACTGCCACGGATGGACCGAGGGTGCTGGCTAGGCCAGCAGGAAGTGCTGGCCTCTGGAGCTGTTCCCACAGCTCAGGAGCTCGGAACCTTTGCTCTCCCAACCAGCACACGGGCTCTACACTGTACACAAGCTGTGCACACACATTACGTTCCTCAGAGACAAGCTGTGTCCTCTGCCCTTTTATACCTCCCACACCCCCTTCATTTCTGTTTTGCCTTTTGAGACACGATCTTGCTTTGTGGTCCTGTCTGGCCAGGTAATCCCTCTGTAGCTCAGAGTGGCCTTGAACTTGGGACAACCCTTTTGCTGCAGCCTCCACTGTCTGCCGCTGTCTCAGGATCAACGGGGCCTTTTAAAGGCTGGTATGAGTCATGGGTTCATGAGCTCTAAGAAAGATCGCCATCTGATCTCTCGGGCTTTGTCTTCTTCAGCCAGTCCTAAGAAACTAAGAATTTTAAACCAAGAACTATGCTAGCTGTGCACAAACAAGTCACCCAGGCTCACTGCCCTAGAACTCTGCAGTCCCCAGGAAGGCTACGGTCTGAATCTACTGTCTTCTTTGTTGCTACTTTGTTAGCGGAAATGACTCCCGTGCCTGCTCCCTTCTTGGTTTTTGCCTAGGAATCACAAAAAGAGTTCTTGTTGTTTGCTTTTGAAGTGTCCCTTTAAAAACTAAGTACACAACTTCAATGTGTGAAAAAAATTACAGGAGCTGTGTAGCAGAATTTCCCCCAACTGATTAGACAATAAAGACAAGAAACCAATCACTGGGTGAGGAGGAGGCGGGACTTCCGGGTCCAAGGAGGAAGAGGGAACGCTGGAGAGAGGAACTTGGTTTTGGACTTTGGGAGCAAGGCTGACAGGAGATAGGCTGGAGGGTGTTAGTTTGGGTGGCGGATCCAGGACAGATAGGGACAGAGAGAAGAGAAAGAGAAGATGGGTGAAGAAGGGGATGATCCTGATCCACGTGGCTTGAAATAGACCCAGGTAGCTGTGGATATCTTATAAGGGATGGATAACTACAGGACAATTTGTCCAGTCCAGGTGGGCAGCTTATATCAATATCAGTTGGCTCTGAGTTCATTATGTGGGTGTTTTATGGGTTGAGAATTTACTGATATAAATCTGACTGATAAATTATAAGCCTCTAGAGTTTTGGTTTCACTGGGTTACAGGCGGATTTGTGACAGCTAACCACAGGGGCAGATGGATGGCTGGGAATGTGAGCGGGTCCCACAGCAAGCCATCTGCGATCTGCGAGATGGGAAGCTGCCACGCGTGGTTAGCCATGGAGGCCAGGAGACCGCTGGGGCCAGAGCATAGCCGGCATTAGCGTGGATTGGCGTTTTAATATTACGCGCAACAGAGCCGGGAATGGGAATGTATGCTTTTGATCCCATTTTTGAGACAAGTCTGAGCTAGGCGGCAAGATTGTCTTAAAAGACAAAGGCGGAGGAAGCGACACGGGAGTGTGTCTAACTGAGGGGTCTAAGGATTACATCTGAAGGTTCAGGTTTGTTATGGTCAGGTGGTTCAAAGTGGAGCCCTGGCCAATGCACTTCAGATGGACAACGAGGTCAGTCAGGAGTAGGGTCAGAAACTGAAGTTGCCAGGAGTGGTTCAGGTTAGTCTTTCTGATGCTATCACACTTACACACTGGAGGACAGCAGGCAGTTAATTCCGTTTGGGATCCTGGCATCACGCACGATACCCCTGTGTGCCAGACTACCCGACCTTCTACCTGGATTCTCCACTAATTCCTTGGACCCCACAATTTTCTTACAGTTTGATTTTGGAGCCAGGGACAAGGGACTGTGGTGCATATTTTCCATACCAAGGTAAATCTAGCCTCCAGAATCTCCCGGCATCTCTCAGTCACTACCTGACAAGACAAACCCTGCCCCCAATTCTGACCTTTCCAGTCTAGGGGCCAGGCTGCCCTTCCTCTAAAAGCTCTTCCCTATATAATTCAGACATTTTCTCCCACCTCTCTTTCTCTCTCCCTCCCTCCCTTCTCCATCTTTCTCTCTCTGCACACACACACACACACACACACACACACCCTTTCTCTCTTTCTCCCCTGCCCCCTCCCCATGGTGACTTCCCTGATCTCAGACCTTGGGGGCAGGAAGCTCACTCTAGAGCTGTTTCTCAGCACACCTGCCTTCAGTGTACTCTAATCGGGCTTTAATCGGGTCCCTTCACCAGCGGAGAAATGACCTATCACATACATACACCCTTGCTTCCCCCCCACTCCCTTCTCAATCACGTGGTGAAAACAGATCTGGAAGGTCTGGGATGTCAAAACAACAAGGCGTCTTCAGAAGTGACCACAATCCAGTGCCAGTCTGGGCGATTCCTTTAAAATAGTAAGAAATCCCAGCGAGGCAGGCAGATTTCTGAGTTCAAGGCCAGCCTGGTCTACAGAGTGAGTTCCAGGACAGCCAGGGCTATATAGAGAAACCCTGTCTCGGAAAAAAAACCAAATTAAAAAAAAAAAAGAAAAAGAAAAGAAAAGAAATTGCATAGCCTTTGCCAGGTGAATTGCTCTGAGCACTCTGTGAATATCAACTTAGTTCTCAAACTGAACCTACAAGGTGTAAAACTTCTAGGTGCTAGCATAAGCCCATTTTATAGTGTGGAGACAGAGGCACAGGAAGGCCAAGTATCTAAGCACTGTCATGTGACTAGTGAATGGTGGAGTCAGAATTCCAACCCTTGTGCAGTGTGCTCTTAGATAAATATCTGTGTCACCCATCCAAAACAAAAACAAAAACAAACCTCAAAACAAGAAGAAAGACAACAAATTAAAACTAAAAACAAACAAAACCTTCCAGGATTCTTCTTGGCAGAAAAAGGAAACTGGAGATTACAACTTGATTTGCTTCCTTTGCAGCCTAAATGAAGGCAGAATCGAGCTCCCAGATGGATAACTTCAGTGTGGGCCGGGAATGACCTCACTGAGCCCTCACTCCACTGAAGGCTGACTGAATAGCTTCTTTGATAAAGACTTACATACCAGAGAGCACCATACTTCACATGTGACTTATTTTCAGCATGCCAGATCTGGGAACCTACACAGAATATCTATGTCTACAGTCTCATGGAGAGACAACAGGTCCACCCTGAGAGAGCCTTTTATTTCCACACCCAGGGAGAAGGGTTTCATCCAATTTACCTGGACTAAAACGGAAAGCAAGCAATCCTTCCAGAATCGACTTTGCTTCAGGACACATTTTATTATAGTGTTTCTCAGCCTAAATTTTAATTCCGTTCTTTCTGCTTTGCAGCTAAGTGAGTCAGGACAGCTTGCAATCTCTTAAAATCCACCTTCTACTGTTTTCGGGATGTCCAGAGACCTAACTGAAATAGCTATAAACTAGGTCAGCAGCTCACATCTGTAGTCCCACCACCTGGGAGGCTAAGGCAGGAGGGGTTCAAGGCCAGCCTGAGCTACATGGTGATAACTTATCTCAAATACCAAAGCCAAGGGAAACAAACACCAGCAACTGAGCAAAAAAAAAAAAAAATAAATAATAATAATAATAATAAATAAATAAATAAATAAAAGGAAAGAAAGAAAATAAAAAAGAAACCAAGCAAAAAACAACAAAATTAACAACAACAATTGCTTTAATGACCAATCACCATCATTGTATTTTTCGTAAGGGATCTTGGCTTTCGTCTACTTTCGTCCTTTACCTCCTAAACTTCCTGAGGGAAGGAATCCTATTTTACATACTTATCTTTGCCTTTAAAGAAAGCTTGGGTGGTGGCGCACGCCTTTTATCCCAGCACTTGGGAGGCAGTGGCAGGCAGATTTCTGAGTTCGAGGCCAGCCTGGTCTACAGAGTGAGCTCCAGGACAGCCAGGGCTATACAGAGAAACCCTGTCTCGAAAAAACCAAAACCAACCAACCAAAAAAGAACGCTTCTTGAATAAATACACTTAGGTACTTTCAAAAGCATTTTGGTGGCTCCTACATCAGATATCCTATCTTGACAAGAGCCCACGAGAACGCGCGCGCGCGCACACACACACACACACACATACACAGTACCTGCTTCGACCACGTGGTCCATGGTGGGAAACCTCTTGTACACCGCGGTGCTCACCGAGCGGAAGATGAGCAGGGACGTGAGGTTGACGTAGCGCATCAGCGTCCTTCTGAGCAGGCGCCCATGCTGGTCACTCCCGTGAACACTGCTGGAGATGAGGAACATCAGCCTGTCTGGCCAAGGCAGATTCACAAACTGGTTCCACCATCGGTTCACTACCAGAGTAACGTAAAACCCTGTGGGGACAACCAGACGCCATCATGCAGTTTCCTCCAGCAGACATCTCAACGGACACACTGTCAGCAGAATTTTAGCTTTCTTAGGGGTTCGACATATGAAAGTATGTTATCCTCCATACCTTATGACTTTTTGCCCTCCAGGAGGGGAGGAAATGCCATATTTGCCTGGTGAGGTCAGGGCACCCAGTAAGTGGGTATTAGAACTCAAATACTGACTGCAAAAATGGGGGGGGGGCGGTTAGTGAAGAGAAAGCTTAATCGTCCAACAGCAGATTATGACCTCAAACTGTTCCGTGTTAACTTAGCAGCAGCAGCCCTGAAGGCGAGCTTTAGGGTGGGCTGTGCGCGATTGCAAGCAGCGGCTTTCCCGGCATGCCTCGCAGCCCGGAAGCACTCGCATGCAGTCATCTGGGTCATCTAACGGAGACAGCTGTGTGGCTGCATTCTGCGTGTGACCTATACTTACCAAGCACAAAGGTTACTGGAATTTGTTCAGCATATCTGTCACAGTAAATTGATAATTTTTCAAAGTAACGTTTTTGGGCTCCTGTAAGTAACAATCTGGAGCAAAAATAAAACGCACAGCCCTTTATGATATGGTTACTTCTGCACCTGCTCCGCAGGAGACATCAAGTGCAAACAATTAAGCACAAATCTTAATCTCAGTTGGGTTTTTTTTGTTTTGTTTTGTTTTGTTGTTTTGTTTTGTTTTAAGGAGCACTAATTTTTTTTATTTTTATTTTTATTTTATTTCTTTACTTTTTTCCCCTTGAACTGATGTGCCTCTAAAGTTTTTTTTTAATTGCTTGTGCTTCAGATATTAAAGTTTTTAGCACATAAATCTGATAAATAATGAATCTGTTAACCACTTTGTTTCTTAAAGGTTTATAGTTTTAAAGTTTTATATAACTGGTTCATTGGATTTGGGAGAAGGATACGTCACAAATTTTTCTTTCTTTTGTTTTCCTTTCTGAGATTTAAAGCGAAGGCAGCACGTGTGCCAGATAGACAATCACTGAATGTTCACTCTTTCCTTTTTATTTTTGAGACGGGGGTCTCACTCACTTAAGTTGCCCAGGTTGTCTTGAGCTCACTTTATAGACCAGCAGGTCTCAGCTTGTGGGCTGTGATCCCTTTGGAAAACCTCTGTCTCCAGAAACATTTACATTACCATTCATAACTGTAGCACGATTGCAGTTATGAAGTAGTAACCAGAGTGGTGTTATATCAGGGGTCACCACAACATGAGGAACTGTACTAAAGGACCACGGCATTCGGAAGGTTGAGAACCACTGATGTTCACCAAGCAGGCCTTGAACTTGTAATTCTCCTGCCTCGACCACTCAATTAGCTGAGGTTATAGGCCGTCACCACCAGATTTGGTTTCCACTTCTCAATTATTCATTAGGAATACTTAAAAGAAAGAGAGTATTGATTTGGTGGGTAAGAGTTATTAAGTCATTACTGAGTAACATTCAATATCTTGACCTTAATCCAGAACAAACTAATTTAGCCAAGCCAATTATTGTATTCTAGATTGTACACACATTACATGCCGGGCAACATTGAACTGCTTACTTTAATACTTGAAATGCTCAGAATATACATAAAGCTGATTTAGTCTGAAAGGCAGAAACTTTCACTGTTACATTTGGCCATGGGCTCAAAACTTCTGTAGATCTGATTTTACCTCCCCAAACTTATTTTCTGAGATTGCTAAACACACCTGCCCATAACGAGACCATCATTATGTTTTAGGGAGGGAATTAATTCAGAGCCGGAAGAAATCTAAAGACGCATTAATAATAATTACCAAAACATGAAAGAGAAGCCACATACAAATTTGTATAGATCAGAAGTGCAGTTCATCTAAAGAATGAGAAACCTAAGAAAAGATCTCTCAGCACAAGTATCAAAAGGTCCCTTGGGTGAGTGGAGGGCTGACAGAGAAACAGTGTCCAGCCACGGGGGCTGCAGGCAGAACACTGTCAGGAGCTAGTCCTGGTGAGTAAAGAATTTGGGGTACAGCGGTTGTGGGGAGCTCTTGTGTCAGCTTTGGATGAGGTAGCCAAGTTCATGGAGTCAGGGAGGGTCCTGTTGATAAGTCACAGAGTGGCTTTCTGACACCATGCAGTATTTAATTATACACAAAGTATTTAATGTAGAAAGCACAGCTCTTAGGATCAGTGGGGCCAGGCCAAGGTGTAGAACAGGTGTGCCATAGATTCAGACTTGGGTATATTGTCAAATCTCTAGGAGTCTTAGGGATTTTGAGTCTGTGGTGTTGTAAAGACCAAAAATGTCACTTATATAAATAACTGTAAAGCAACTGTATATCTTCAAACATAGCACCAAAATGGGTGGTATTGATGCTAATCGGCCAAATAAATATGAATCTTCTTAGCTAGAAAGCACCACAGAAAGTATTATGTCAAATTCCTCCAAACTGGAAAAGACAGACTCGAAGTCAACAGCAGGCAAAGCAGGGACTATGGTTATATTTCTGCGTCTGCTTGATTTTGGTGACCTATTAATCCAATGGTTCTTGGTAAATATTTAAGATAAAAAGGGTCTACTTTTATAAGAATTTTACAATGGGACTTAAAAAAAAAGAAGGAAAAAGCAAGTTAAAGCGATTGATGTGAATGTATGCACTCTCTGATCTTTGGAAAGACAAAAATCCATGTAGAGTTTTGGGGTGTAAGTTTGATATTGGAGTGTTTTCGGGGATACAGCAGTTGTTCTCAGGGCTTTTCTATTCTATGTGGCAGTAGCAGCAGGAAACTCACATTAGTAAAAACGAGCTAATGAGATAGCTATCCTAGAACACCACTGCTCTGCCACCGTTTCATACTCTGAAGGCTCAAGGGGCACGTAAGTAAGCTGGTGAGGTAACATAGGGGTATCTGAAAGACACTAGAAGTCTCTAAGGGTATTCGACGAAGTCTGTTCTTCCGATTTTTGCCTTGGTGGGTTTTGTTCTGATCATTTTGAACTGGGGACCAAACCCAGGGCTTACCACTTGCTAGACAAAGCATTCTACCTCTGAGCTCAGTCCCACAAAATCTATCCTAACATGTACACTGGTATGGAATGGTAGTGTTTGTTTCTGTTTTTGTTTTGAGACAGGGTTTCTTGTAACTCAAGTGGCAAGTCATCTTGAACAGGATCCTCCTGTCTCCATTGCCTCAATACTGGGATTGCAGGTGTGTGCAATCGGTGCCTGGTTTTTTGTGGTGCTGGGGATTGAGATCAGGGTTCTGTGCTTGCTAGGCAGGCACTCTACCAACAGAGCTACATCCTCAACCTTGGGCTGGAAGCTCCGATGGGTAACAAGATGGTTGTTCACAGTTTGTTTTTGGTAATGATCAGCCAACTAAATGAATATCTCGCCTCTCCAATTCTTCTCATAATTTCAAGGAAGGCTGTAGGTGAAACAGTGACTCACAGTTCATCTGCAGTGGAGGCAAAAATTTTATACCCAGCTAAGGTGGAAACATAGTCTCAAAAACCTTAGGCTTTCCCTTTAGCTCCCTTCCCTGTGATTCAGTTTTAGTTTATTAACTAATAAAGCATGTTTTTTAAAAATCATACTGATGAATGGATTACTAAGACTGTAATCTTCAGTTGTTGAGAGGTGGATATGCTAGCCCTCAAAGTATGAACCTGACCAGTCCCCATGTCATAAAGAATAGATACCTCCTTTTGCAAACGTGACATCCTGAAATCAGAAGACATAAAGAGAACAAATTATTCCTGAGGCCTTAATTCTTTGCTTGAGGCACTGGTAAGGTCGGAGGACACCATCCCAGGTCAGAGCTTACCATCCAGGCTAAAGGAAGGAAAGCTGTCTGGTGAAATTCTATTCACCCATACGTTAACTCCACGTGGAGTTGCAGCAAGCTGTCAGATCACATGTTCAAACTCCGAATGACATCACTGAAAGAATCACAGAAGCATTTGTCTATGGGCTTTGCCATTAATTGGCACACCAATAAGGATGTTAGTGTACATCTTTCACTTAACTCCTAAAGCAGCGAGGCTGACACCTCATCAGGATCCATCTCTGTGGGGCTGGGCTGGGAGCCCATTGTCTGAACAGTGGCTGTGGATTGCTCCGAATACACTGTTAGGCGTGGATTAAAACACCCTATTCTGAAGAGAGGAGGCCAGAGAGATTCATGCAGAGGGAGAGGTTACGTAATGCGGAGGCCAGCGGCAACCAAAGGGATCCAGATTTTGAGACTGTATTCTTACATAACGCCTGAGGGCCATTTAAGGAGACATGCAAAACAAAGTACCTGTACACCAGACTGATTGCTGTGTAAAGGACAGCAAAAACAATAAATTCCCTGTACAGCAGCTTGTAGATGCTGCCCCTCCACTTGAGGAGCAACCTATGAAATCCAAAAAAAGTTGCATTTGCTACTTTACTGGAATAAGTGACGGTCATCTCGGGTAGTTTTGTTCTAGAAGAGCAAGAAGACAAAACACAGGTGAAAAATAAAGTTGGATGTCAGCATAGGCATATACTTTTTTTTTCCCTTAACCAAAGGAAAGAACTAAAGCCAAAATCTAACCAGTTGATCCACCCTCCGTACATTGCCTACTCCTCTTACGCTTTAGAACTTGTAGATAATACCGTATCACTATTTAGCATCTCAGCACGAAACCTAGCACAGGAGAGGAAGAAGATGGTCTCTGGAAAGACTGTTTTTAGAAGCTCTGAAATTTCTGCATTTGATGAGCATTATTTTAGAGTCTGTAGCTCTTGCTCAATACACAATCAGCATTAACACACGAGACACACTAGACACTTCTTAATCACAGGAGGATTTAGGAAGTTGGTTTGCTAAAATGATGGTGTTTTTAAAAGCAGTGGCCATACTCATTGTTTGGGCCAGTGTCTGCTAAAATCCTTAAAGAGGTATTGATTTTGCCTTTAAACTTCCTAAGGGGAAAAAGTTATTGATCCCTTCTTAGGAACCAGGAGCTGTTGTCAGGAAGAAGCCAGCCCCCCCCCCCCCCCAGAGCAGTTTAATGGATGTGTTACTCCTGTGTGTGTGTGGGGGGGTGTCTTACTGGGATGTGGGGCTCTCTCCATAGCTCTCAGGGTGTACAGTCGGAATTCTGTACCTTTTGAAAGCAGCCATAAACTTGATATTAAAAAGACCACACTTTTCCCTTGGAAAGTCTCGGTGAAATAATCAGAGATGAACAAGGTAAGTCTTCTTTTTTTTTCTTTCTTTCCCACATTGACCTTGAATCTGCTCTGACTGAGATGACCTTGAACTTTTGTTCCATCTCGACAGTGAGTGCTGGAATTGTGGGACTATGCCACCCGCTACTATGTGCAGTTTTCCTTAGAGTTTTGGCACGGCATTGAGTCTTGTATATGTCCGGCAAGCACTCTCCCACGTGAGCTACATCTCTAGTGTGTCCGTCATTTAGAACTCCTTGTTCTGGATTCACTCCATGGATGTGGGCAGGATGAGAATGGGGCCTAACCCGAGTTCTCCCTGCGCTCTCTGGCATGTCTCTGCTTCTCACTGAGATGTACCACTGAAGACGTCAGGTAGGCGGCTCAAAGCCGACCTTTGTTTGGAAATCTTCCTCAGCTAACCGGGTAGTATAGGTCACATGCAAACAAAATGAGATCTCTTCAAAATGTTAACTTTTCTCCAAAGGAACTACACAGAGCTTCTTACAGAGCGACCCAGACTGAAAACATGTACTTTTTAGGTCAAAATTAGAATACACAAACCCACCAAAACAAACAAACAAACAAACCCTAGAGCATATTTTTCTGCTGTAGAGCAATCTATATCACACATTCTATCACAAGTAAGAAACTGTTTCATTTAGACCAGCAAATATCCAACTGTAATTTGTCCATTTTCCCTAAGGAGGTAAGAGCTGGCAGTTGTATTTGCAGCAGCAACAACAGATGGCTGATTTATCTTCCAAGGTTATTAATTTTAATTAAACACACCAGGTCTTTTGCCTGAGCAGGGTGGGGTGCCTGCCCTAACACAGGATTCACTTTTACAGCCTCACTTCGTCTCTCTGCCCGAGGAGAGCTCAGTGGACTTGGGAGAGGATCTCAGCAGTGCCACAAACTGTTCTCCAGGCAGGCCGTGTCAGGTGACCGTCTCTAACCAACTCCCTTTCCTCCATTTACTCCCTCATCCTGTATTTAGGTTCTGTCCGAAACCCTCCGCCCACCAGCACCAAGGTCATGTTCAAGTGCAGAAGCCGACTTGCACACTAACCTGTTTCTTTGGAGTCTCTCAAGGGAAGAAAAGTCTTCAACTGTCCGGCTGTCCCTGAAGAGGTGCTCTGGCTTCCCCCCTCACTGGTGGCCAGGCTGGTTTCCTCCTGTTGTCCGGCTGCTGTGACAATCCCGCATGTAGTGAGCCCAGGGTTAAATGTTTTCCACTTGCAGAGGCCTGTCTGTGCCAGTTTGCCCACTGATGACAGTTATAGCTGGGGACAAACAGAAGTGACAGCTGCTGATGGTGCTATTTTCTAATCTATAATTATAACTCCACCTGCCGCCCGAAGTACCCCTTTGAACAAGAAGTCGGTGGTGACGTGAGGATGTTGGGCCATTTAAGTCCAGTTAAGATTCATTCTAACTCTGGCCTGGGATCAAGGAAGAAAGGCCTTTTTCTATCAAAAAGATCTTGGCATACTCCAGTAGCCAAAGAGGGGATTAGGGCGGTCTTTTTGTGCATGAAACGGAAGAATAAATTCTTATAAAGCCATACACAGGGGCAGACAGGAATAGAAACCAGAATTCTGCTCTCCTGAGAGGAACTGAGGCTGTTCTTCCATTGAAAGCTGCAAGTGTATGTGCATATGTGTATGCATGTGTGTCTAGGATATGAGTATATGTACATGTATGTATATGGGGTGTGGGGGGGGTATGCATATGTGTGGTACATACATGTGTGCATGCACATCTGTGTGTACACTCATGTATGTCTAGGATGTGAGTATATTTGTGTGCATGTGTGGTAAGTGTATGGTGTACGTGTGCATGTGGTATATGTGTGTGTGATATGTGTTTTAGAAGTGGACAGAAAATTATGCTGTGTGATAATGTAGTATAGTGGAAACCATAACAGCCTGACGTTATGTTTCTCCGACAGTTAACCAGGAAAACTTAAGTTATTCGAGATGGTTTCTTTCAGATTTATAATAATATATATTTTCTTTCTTAAAAGAGACTGCTTATCTGAGTTCTGTAGGTGATAGAATAATTCATCTGAGGGTCATTTCCTGAGACCCTTCTAACTCTCTGAAGTAATTTATGCACCTGTCATTGCACCATAAGCTTAAAGAGAATAACAAAAAAAATGTTTTTTTTTTGTTTTTTTTTTTTTTTGTAGAGAAACACATAGAATAAAATATAAAAATCAAGACTAGGCTATGACTATAATTCTATTGCTTGGAAAGTTGAAGCAGGAGATTTGCCATGAGTTCAAGGGTAGCCTGGGCAATTCAGTAAGTTCCAGGATAGCCTTAAAACAAATAAGCAAATGGATACTTCCCCCACTAAAAGCCCTTAAGACTATATAAAATAAACAGGAATACATACAATTTTCTAAAGAATTATTCAATCTTATGTGCATGGGACTGAATTAGTCAAACTGCAAGCGCTTTGGGGTCCTGACAGAGTTTAAGGTGTCTGACTTTTTTGCCCCATTCTTCTTGTTCCTAACTTTAGGTTGGAGCCCTGTAAGTAATGAATATTCATTTAGTAATTGTGTGCTAACTGATCGCACCTCTGGGGCTCCATTAACGGATACTGGATCTTGTTACTGTTTGGTTATCACACTTCTTCCCTCTTCCACAGCTGTGAGAACCACTGGGATTTGTGAACGTGCAGAACGTAAGTAAACACTGTATGCCACATCTTACGTCTGATGCCACATCTTACTTCTGAGCTGCGGTGAAAGTGGCCAGATAGACCCGCGGTGTTGTAAAGGTTTTCAGGATGGGTGAACATTACAGAGTTTGGGTACAAAAATCCTTGTGTGAACAAAAGAGAAACAGTGCAGGCTCTGCCTCTCCCTTCCAACTAGCTGTGTGGTGGCCCTCAAACAGCGTATTTTGCAGTGGTCTTAACTGAGAACCAGGAGAACAGCAGGCTTTGCAGGGCCCTATAAGCATTGTGGATTGGTCTCACTTTTAAGCCTAGGTGAAGGCCATTGGGTATCCTGCAGTGTTCTTTTTCTGCTACAAAATACTAAGATGTGTTAGACAATCCTTACATGAACAAGCCGATAGAGAAGGAGACATGACTAAGGTCAAAACTTAAGTAAAACATAGCATTAACAAAGTGTAAGAACTCAAATGGATTATGTTATATAGTATCCATTATGTTATATAGTATCCATTATGTTATATAGTATCCATTATGTTATATAGTATCCATTGTTTCCATACAGAACCTTCCAGTGGCCTAAAGCTCTTCCAGTAGGCAAGGCTAGCCCACCAATGAGCCCCAGGAATCCATCTGTCTCCACCTCTCAGACACCACAGAGTGCTTTTCACATGGAGGCCTGGGGTTGAACTCAGTTTCTGAGGCAAGCGTTCTACTGACTGAGCGTCTCCCCAGGCTCCATTGACTCATCATTTTCTCAACAGAATATCTCAGTTCAGTTGATCTGTGAACGACAGTCACCATGATTCTTATCCTATGGGTACAGTTCTGACCGCCTTAGACGGTAAGTGTCCTGAGAACCCAGACCTTAATCCATCTCTGGTGGAATGAGTCAGCTTGGGCTTCTGTGATGGCATCTATTGTTGTGACTATTAAAAAAAAAGGTTATTAATATATGTTCTATGGGGGTGTGGTGAAGTGTGGGGGTGTGGTGAGGTGTGGGGGAAGGGGGTGCCTCAGTGGGCGCATGCCGAGGCATCCCCTCCCCTTGAGGGACCAGTCACACAGTACAGTATAGAATAGAATTTATTTAGGTCATGGGGAGGGGAATTAAGAGGGTAGTAGAGGCAGAAAATAGAGGCCGGCCATGACCACGTGGAGAGGGGGGAAGGTGGGGGTAAGGGGGGAGGGGAGGAGAGGGAGAGAGAAGAGCCCAAGAGGGCAAGAATGAAGCAAACAGGAAACAGGAGTAAGAGAGAGAGGAGGGGCAAGCAGCCCCTTTTAAAGTGGATCAGACCTACCTGGTTGTTGCCAGGCAACTGTGGGGCGGAGCATGCCTGGCCGTTGCCAGGCAGCTGTGGGGCGGAGTTTAGAATGCTAGCATCTATGACTCTAAACCAGGCCACTGGTTGGGTGAGTCACAAGGATTTCACGTGTGCAAAGGTTGATGCCACTGGATAGGGAACTCCGCCCCATACAGAGCCAAAGGCTATGGGAAACTTCCGCAGTTAGACTTTGATTTTGGGGAGCAGTAGTGAACCCCGGGAACTAGAACCATGGTTCGTTTTAGAAAGGGTCAGCTTTAAGCCCAGAGGAGACTGGATATTTGAGGAGTCATCAGTCCTTTCTCTGCCGAGACAAACTGCCAACTCAACAAAACAGAAGCGCATTAGTTCACGTTCTGAAGGTGATCTCTTCTGAAATGGACGCTGTGGAAACTTTGTCCTGTTTTAGAAATGAAAGCTCTGAGTCCAGAGAATTATGAAGACATTATGAGAGAGTCCGTATTCTGCACTCAATAATCAATGGCATTTCCTAAGTAGATGGCACCGCTCCACTCACAGTCCAGACCGCTAGAGGGAAAAAGAATTGAAATCTGTTCAATTTCACTAAAATCAAGTAAATTCAAATATGTTGCTTATTCCAAGCAGCTGTGAAATTCTGTCACTTAACAACCTGTGTTCGTTTTTTCTTTTCTTTTTGATTTGGTTTTTTTCGAGACAGGGTTTCTCTATATAGCCCTGGCTGTCCTGGAACTCACTCTGTAGACCAGGCTGGCCTCGAACTCAGAAATCCACCTGCCTCTGCCTCCCAGAGTGCTGGGATTACAGGCGTGCGCCACCATCGCCCAGCTACAACCTGTGTTTGTAAATCATATTATTGTGTGGGTAAAGGGAAGATTTAGGGAAATATTACCCTTAAATAAGTCAGGTGTAGTGGCACACACATGTAGTTTCAGCATTTGGAAGCCTGAGGATCGAGGGTCCAAAGCCCATTGTTTCGGTCACGGAGTGAATTCAAGGCCAGTCTTGGCTACATGTGACCTTGTTTCAAAGATGGTGGATGGAATTCAGGTGGAAATGAAAAATGTCCATTGCTTCTGGTCCTCCAATTTGGTTGACTGAACAGTCTTCAGACATCCTTTTAAGTTTTGTAACTTGTAATAGCTCCTGCACCTGAGCTGCCAAAAAGAGTCCTGGATTTGGACTAAGGAGTTAAAGAGAAAATTTGTGCGTTTGCTTCATATAAACTATTTTTAAGGTAGCGGTTTTTGTTTTGTTTTGTTTTGTTTTGTTTGTTTTTCAAGACAGGGTTTCTCTGTGTAGCTCTGGCTGTCTTGGGACTCACTCTATAGACCAGGCTGGCATTGAACTCAGAAATCTGCCTGCCTCTACCTCCCAAGTGCTGGGATTAAAGACGTATACTACCACTGCCCAGCATTAAGGTAACATTCTTATTTTATCTAGATTTTTAAAAAATATTTTATTGTCTTTGTCTGGATAAAGGTTTATATTCCTGTACAAAATATCATGACCAAGAAGCAAGTTGGGGAGGAAAGGGTTTATTCAGCTTACACTTCCACACTGCTGTTCATGACCAAAGGAAGTCAGGACTGGAACTCAAGCAGGTCAGGAAGCAGGAGCTGATGCAGAGGCCACGGAGGGATGTTACTTACTGGCTGGCTTTCCCTGGCTTGCTCAGCCAGTTTTCTTATAGAACCCAGGACTACCAGCCCAGGGATGGCACCACCCACAATGGGCCCTCCCCCCTTAATCACTAATTGAGAAAATGCCTTACAATTGGATCTCATGAAGGCATTTCCTTTCTCTGTGATAACTCCAGCCTATGTCAAGTTGACACACAAAACCAGCCAGTACAGCCTTTTTTTTTCATACAATATATTTTGTTTAAAATCTTTCTCCTCCCCGAAACTTCTCCTGGAAGTCTCCCTGAATCCAACTTCGTGTCCTTTTTCTATTTCAGAAAAAAATCAAAGCAAAAACAAATTAAAAAAAAAATAACCAAAAAACCAAAACAAAAACCCTAAAATTCAAAAGAAAACAAAAGCACACATAAAACCATGGAGTCCATTTTGTGTTAGCCACCACTTCCAAGCTTGGAGTCTGACTTGGAACTTGCTTGATAAACTATCACTCCCCACCCTAGCAGGCATCAGTGGGAAACGGCTTCTCCGCCAGGGGCGGGACTTTGAGTCCACTTCCGGTGCTCTGGGCTCTGACAAGACTCCTAAGGAAGGAAGCGTTTATTTTGGCTCACAGTTCCACAGACACAGTTCATCCCAGTGGGGAAGCTATGGCAGCAGGAGCAGGAAGCCGCTGGCCAGTGTCACCCACGATCAGGAAGCAGTGAACCGGGAATCCTGGTACCCAGTTCACGTTCTTCTCATTATGCCGTCTGGGACCCCGGCCCACGGAACCGTACCATCCACACTTGGAGTAGGTCCCCTGTCCTCGGTTCCTTACTTAGATCTAGAAACTGCCTCACAAACGGGGCCAGAGATTTGTTTTTACCGTGATTCTTGCATCCCGTGAAGCTGAAACAGTTAACCATCTCGGCTCCCAGGTCGATGCTGTCTGCTCAGCTCAACTCTGGGGTGGGTTGTCAGAGAATGGCCCCGAGGCTCATGTGTCTGGATACTTGGTCTCAGTTGGAACTGTTTGGAAAAGGTTCGTGTGACCTTGCTGGAGGAAATGTCTCACTGTGGGCAGGCCTTCAGTTTTCAAGAGATTCCTGCCATCCCCAGACTCTCTCCTTCTCCCTCTCTTCCGTTCCCCTCCCCCTCCCGTTCCCCTTCCCCCTCCCATCCTCCTCCCTTTCTTCCCCCCACCCCCTCCTCTCTGCCTGGTGCTTTCAATCAGGATATAAGAGCTTAGCTACTATCCCAGGGCCATGATCCCCCACCAGGATAATCATAGACTCTATTACTATGAAACTATAAGGCCCCCACCCAACAAATGTTTTTAAAAACTAAGTCGCCTTGGTCATGGTGTCTTATCACAGCAATAGAAAAATAATGATAAACTCAACTCAAGTTTGATACTCCTGTAAATGTGCTTCAAACTGGACGCTGTCTTTTTCCTAAAGAATGCCTTCCTTACTACTGTACATTGCAGCGGATAAGCATTCCTTCCTTGCAGAAGGCCCCAAACATGAAGGGCTTTCTTAGGCGTTCCCTTTACACCACAGCCCAGTCTTCCATCAACCCTTGTTGGTGCCATCTTCGAAACCTACTCAGAACGCCCTTTCTCTTCCCCACGCACCTCCTCTACCTCCTGATTGCTGAGGAGGAGCGACCATTAGATCCTTAGGAGAATCAGGAATGTTCCTTGCTAACTGTCTTAATATGTAATGAAATTACATGTAGATTTATATTTCCCCCTTGGCAATTCCATTTCTTCTTCTAAAGCATATCTATGAATGAAATGAGTAAGGACCCCCTCAGGGGCCAAAAGGCAAACTGGCTTTGGGTCTTCAACCTGTTCCTAGTTAAACGTGTGGTCTTAGCAGCCTTGCCACAAAACATCAGACTAACCACATGGGCAGAATGTTTACAGGTTAAGAACCTGTTATGGTAGCCGACTGGAGCACACCTTTAAGCCCAGCACTTGGGAGGCAGAGGCAGGTGGATTTCTGAGTTCGAGGCCAGCCTGGTCTACAGAGTGAGTTCCAGGACAGCCAGGGCTATACAGAGAAACTCTGTCTCGAAAACCCAAAAACAAAACAAACAAACAAAAAAAAAAACCAGAAAAAAACAAAAACCAAAAAAGAACCTGTTATGGCTGGATCAGACTAGAACTAGTGGGGTATGAGGTAGCCACATATATGACACACAGGCTAGTGGAGATGGTCGCTAAGGAAAAGCCTCAGAAACACCCCAGAGAAGATCCGCCCCCTCCAGAATCAACTCAGAGGGTAGACAGCCTGTCAAAGAAAAACCTTGTCTGTTGCTTTCAGATGTGTTTTAAAAATCACTGGGTTCTGCGATCATGCAGTGGTACCTTATGTTGTTTGCATCCCGGCTCTGCTGCAGATAACTCATCAAATGCGGGACATTTCGCACAGTTGCCTAGGTTACTTTGCAGAAATTTGAAAGCTGTTTTGTGAGCCTTGCCTTCAATTGGCTGAGCCACCTTTCCAGCCCAAAAGCTGTTTTTACTAAAAAACAAAACAAAAAAAAGCAAAAAACAAAAACAAAAAAACACCCACACCAAATCACCACCACCAACAACAACAATAACAAAAACCCTCTTACTTTGGGATTTAGAGCGAGAAGGCACTTACTGCTCTTGCACAGAACCTGAGGTTGGTTCCCAGCACTGGATTTGATGCCCTCTTCTGGCCTCTATGGGTACTGCATGCACATACAGGCAAAATCCTCATGCACATAAAGCAAAAGAATTTTACTCACATACACACACACACACACATACACACTCACAAACACACACAACACACACATGCACACACATACACACTCACTCCTCATGGATACCTACTTATATCTATTGGGCACTGAAATGAGATGAACAGTTTGGTATTTCTGTACCCGCATTGTGTCTTTCCCCTTAAACTCTGGGCCACATTCTACTCTTCTCTTCATGGTGATCATTGAAAAATGTTCAATACAGGCTGTGAGGTGGTGGCGCATGCCTTTAATCCCAGCACTTGGGAGGCAGAGGCAGGTGGATTTCTGAGTTCGAGGCCAGCCTGGTCTACAGAATGAGTTCCAGGACATCCAGGGCTACACAGAAAAACCCTGTCTCAAAAAACAGCAAAGAGAGAGAGAGAGAGAGAAGAAGAAGAAGAAGAAGAAGAAGAAGAAGAAGAAGGAGGAGGAGGAGGAGGAGGAGGAGGAGGAGGAAGAAGAAGAAGAAGAAGAAGAAGAAGAAGAAGAAGAAGAAGAAGAAGAAGAAGAAGAAGAAGAAAAGAAAAAAGAAAAAACGTTCAATACATTGAAAAATATAAAACACAGGGTGAGCTGGGCCTGTCACCTATTGGAGTTGGCATTCATTTCTTTTACCTTTGCCCTAGTGCTTTCTTAGCAGCCCAGGCACCTAGTAGAGCCCTTCAGCCTCACTGTGAGGTCAGAAGGTTTATGCAAGCCAACGAGTCGCTCAGCAGCTCCTAGGTTAAGTGGACCACCCACTAGCCTACAAATCTCAAGGCTAGAATGTGTGTGTACAAGAGAGCATCTTTTGAAATCTTGACCATGACCAATGGGCAATCCCCAAACTTTAGTTCACTCCAGGAAAAAAAAGAATTGATGGAAGCAGAGTCAAGGCAGGCCGGGGTGTGTCAGCAGCCTTCCTGACCTCTGAGGCATGGAATACTAAGAGAAGAAGCACTTGAGGCCCAAGGTGAGGAGCTGAAGATTCTGTTGACCTTGGTGGAAGGAACAGGGAGGCTTTTGGGGGGAGAGCAAATGTCTTATGTGTATATATCAGCAAAATTATTTCTGTTAGCTCGTGGCTCTGCTTCCAACGGTCCTGCCTTATAAAAAGGTTATGAGAAATATACTCACTGCTGGTGTGGTAATGACCTGCAGTCCTCCCATACTCATCTCTTGTATTTTTTTTCCCTATCTTTCCTATCATCACTCCTCCCTCAGAGGACTGTTTGACTTACCGGCCAGACAGGTACAGTCGAGGATACGTAGAAACTGAAATCCTTATATTTTGCTAGCAAGAACTAGAAATGTTGGTATAATCATTGTAGAGAACGTATTGGTGGTCCCTCAGAAAGCTAAAGACCACCATGTGGCCCAATGAACAGTGAGGTTCCACAGACCCTAAGGCCTTATAGGCTATTGACCTTGCTTTTGGTTAGGGTCAAGAATTTGAGGCCAAGAAATCAGACTGGTACTCACCTGGATGCCTGGTCCCTATTATCTAGCTTGTATAGTGTTAGAAGATACTATATATACTACCAGACAAGAAAAGTAACCACTAGTTATAACGTGTTGTGAACATTGTGACCTAGAAAAGTTACAGGGCTGACAAGACACACCCACCGATGCAACAGCAGTGTGAACCAACCACTTTTTGATTGGGTTTAAGTCTCACTTGGGGCTGGAGAGATGGCTCAGTGGTTAAGAGCACTGACTGCTCTTCCGAAGGTCCTCAGATCAATTCCCAGCAACCACATGGTGGCTCACAACCATCTGTAATGGGATCTGATGCCCTCTTCTGGTGTGTGTGAAGACAGCTACAATGTACTCATATAAATAAATCTTTTTTTTTTTTAAAGAAGTCTCACTTCAGCTGGGTGGTGGTGGCAGCGCATGCCTGTAATCCCAGCACTCTGGGAGGCAGAGGCAGGCGGATTTCTGAGTTCGAGGCCAGCCTGGTCTACAGAGTGAGTTCCAGGACAGCCAGGACTATACAGAGAAACCCTGTCTTGAAAAAAGCAAATCCAAAAAAACCAAACCAAAAAAAAAAAAAAGAAAAAAAAAGAAGTCTCACTTCACAAGATAAAATCTAGGCCCAATACCATTATCAGGCAAAGAACGTACGGTGAGACAGGTTAACCTCCCCATGGCTGGGTTAAACTCCATTGTGTGCAGATATAGTGCACTTTATCCATCCGCCTGATGCTCCTAGATCTATGCTATGACCCATGGTGCATACATATTGATGCAGCATCTAAGGGTATGTGAGGATGGTCTTACTTGAAGTGGACTTTCAGACACAGTTTCGTCACCTGTGCACTCTCTTAGAGCCAATGTACTTTTCTCTCCTTTCAGAACTGCCCTCCTCCCACTTGACAAAAGGAAAGCTTGCTTCTCATTCATTTTCTATAATCTGGGGTATGAAATTTTGCGGGCACCCACCGATTTGGAAAACGCATAGTCTTTTGGATTACTGTGACAGCACATAAGGGTGGGGCAGGGGTGGGGGGCCCTAAGAATTATTGAGAAGAGCTGTGGTCATGTATGGGGGATGTGCACTGTACACAGTTGTTCTGAGAAGGGTGTGAGTTTCATAGTGAATTGCTTCACATTTGGACTTGAGAGTGGGTCACCGTCCACCCAGGAGGAAAATTGATCCTGGTCTGCCTCAGATGAGCAATGGAGAGCTTCCGGGAACTGGTTATACGGCATACCAGGTGTAGTGGCTGTTCCTGGTTGTCTTGACTGTATCTGGAATGACCTACAATCCAGAACTGGAAGGCTCACCTGTGATCCTAATCTGGAGGCTGGGAGATACAAGTCTCTGGCTACCTGGATCTCGGCATGGAGATCTTGAGGCACAGTGGCTATGAATCCCAGAAGATTTAGTCAGGGAGATCTCTGAGTTCAAGGTCATCTGGGACAGAGAAGTCCCAGATCCAGGTGTGGTAGCACACACATTTAATCTTGGCCACACCTTCTGCTGGAGACCTACATAAGAACATTGGAAGAAGGAAGATTGGCTCTCTCCTCTTTGCCTGCTTGCCTTGTAGGACTGAGCAACTGCTAGATCCTTGGACTTCCATTTACAGCTGCTGCTGACCATTGTTGGGAGTTGGACTACAGACTGTAAGTCATCGATAAATTCCCTTTCTATATAGAGACTACCCATACGTTCTGTGACTCTAGAGAACCCTGACTGATACACCAGGCTGACAGGCACACTGCTGGTGATAATATACAATTATCTCGCACTCTTAGATGTGTGTCCTCGTTCTTGTACACGGTCTGTGTCTTCACACATGAGCTAGTTCACAAACGCCAGGTGGAGTCAGGCGCTTGCAAGGCCAGGCACAAATTCCCTGTGAACATTCAAAACTAGGACCAGAGCTCATGCTGCTCTCAGGAAGCCTTAAGATTTCTCCCACGCTGCTGTGTCTCTGGACAGTACTCTCCATGATGCCAATATGAAGGTTCATAGCTTCCAAGTTACATTTGATTTCCAATGGTGGCCCTGCCTTCTTTATGGTTTTCCAAATACTTTTTCCAATTCTTGAAAAATGCTACCGTTTTGATAAGATGGTGTATTTGGTAAAAGTCAACAAGAAGCCCCATATTTTACAGTTCAATGATAATTATTGACTTTGTGTGACCGTGTGTGTGTGTGTGTGTGTGTGTGTGCGCGTGGGGGTGTGGTGTGTGTGGTATGGTGTGGTGTGTGTGGCATTGTGTGTTATTGTGTGTGTGTGTGTGTGTGTGTGTGTGTGGTGTGTGTGTGTGTGTGTGTGTGTGTGTGTGTATGTATGTATGTCTGTGTCTGTGTCTGTGTGTGTGTGTGTCTGAGGCTGGACACAGTCTATACCTAGGTATGATCTCCACTAGGAGATCTCCTTACACACCCTGGGGACGCCTCCTCTTCCTCCTCCTCCTCCTCTTTCACACAAATTATTTCTGCTTTTATTTCTGTTTTCCAGTTTTTGTAAGGTAACAAGAACAAACTGTACCTCTTATCACAGTTACCTTACATGAATTCTATAATTGTGGATTTTTATTTTGTCTAGACAGAGAGATTAGATCTAGCTGCCTAAGAGTCTAAAAGGTTTCTTGATTACTTCTCAAAGATGATATCTTAGTGTAGAGCGAGTATTCAGCCACAATTATCTTCTCTTTTGCTGTCACCAGCTCTCGTAGTATTAAGAGATGGCGAGAAAATACATTTCAGAATCTAAAATAATCAGGACATGAGGTTTTTAAGTACAAAGTTCCATTGTGTTTAAACGGTCTCCTCTACAAAGAGCCTGGCTACAAAACTTTTAGGCATCAGTTGTCCGGTGGGATGATGCGTACCATCAAGGTCCAAGACTTTGTCCTAGATGCAGAGTCTCAAGTCTACAGGAGAGGGGGCAATGGCCAGTTGGGTTTTTATCTTAACATAAATACGGAGATGATCTAAGTGCTAGGGAGAAATGAGGGGACCAATGGGAAAAGAACAGGACCCCTTTAAGATCTTAGAAGCAATTTTGACAAATTGTCTAGTAAAGGAAAAAGCCCCTTTCCTGTAGAAAAAATAAAGGAGATGGCGGCAGCCTGCTGGGTCATTCAACAGTACACTGTGATCCGTGTGCTGCACATTCCATACGTCTCATAGGTCACCAACTGCCCCATTAGAGTCTGCTCAGATTGGTTCCCAGTTTCCTCTCTCTTGAGCAATGCTTTGGTAAGTGTCTTGTGCATATTCTTTTAAGGTTCTGCAAATATCTGGGGTCATGTAGTTTGCTATTTGGGGTCATTCTGATAGTCCTTGAGGATCGAATGATGGTTGTAAGCACCTCTCTTTTGTGTACGTAGTCACAAACCTTATTGGGGTTCATTGACGTTCCCCACCCCCACCCCCAGAGTTCATCCTTGGACCTGCTAAGGATCCATGAACCCTATATTAAGAGCCTCTACTTCAGGGTGAATTCTAAGACATGTAAACTTTTAATCACCATTAAGCTAACTAGTATTGGTCGCTCATTTGTGCAAAGCACCACTGGTATGTCTCTCTGATCATACAGTGAGTGTGCCATCCTCCAGTTTATGGCCAATTTTAAGGGTTTAATAATAAATATTAAATAATCAGATTATATAGACTTTCATTATCACTATCCAGAAGCTGAAAAGATGTTGGGGGCACAAAACGTTGCCCTGTAGCCTTTAGGAAAGTTTTATAAGCCTATATGACTTATTAGGTAAGATATTTCATAAGGTTAACAGGAAGGGGGGTTTAAGTACCTGACTACACCTCACCTACTAATTCAACACCTCACCTCACCAATTCAGCAGATTCTGGATAACAGGTGCAAGTCAGGCATTAGGAGCTCCAGTTACACAGAAGAGTGAGAGTTCTCCCCCTCCCGGTCCCTACCCCCCTCCACCACCACCGCCATTTCGAGGAACTCACTGTCTAGAGGAGACAGGTACACTAAAAACTCAGTCAGGCATTGTCATTCATCACAGGCCGCTGGAATGAGTATTAACAACAGAGAAACTGGAAACGGCAAGGGATTGAGGGGAGCTGCGATGAGGCGAGGCGGGCGCATCAGGTGAGGTGTGTGTCGAAGATGAAGTGGGAGCTTCGAGTGAGGTGGGGCTGCAGGTGAGGTGCATGGCGACACCGTCCCTGAGGTGACTAAGTACATCGGCCCCCCACACAGCCATCCATCCCTCACTTCTTCCAATCTTCTCTCCTCTCCACACTGTTCATGTTCTAGGAAGTCCTAAGACTACCTTGAAACTCCAGTTTTCTGGGATAGTTTAAGGGAATCTAGGAAGCTAATGTGCACCAAAAACCAACCAACCAACCAACCAACCAACCAACCAACCAACCAACTACACCCCATCAAAAGAAAAAGCCCTCAGAATACATCAAGCCATATAATAAATACATGGAGGCATATAATACACCAAGCCATTTAATACATTAAGCCATATAATACATGGAGCCACATACTTAGGCTGGGGATCCTCATCTGTGCAGGTTTGGAAACAAAAACACCTCAGTGATGAATCACTCCAGCAACAAGTCATATTTCCATATATAAATAAGCAGATTTCCTGGTGTTCAGAAGTGTGTGTGTGTGTTATTCTATAGTGTTTGGCTCAGCCTAACCCAAGAATTCAGTGTTTTTAGATCAGTCATTTCTTTCATCTGGACCACAGTCCAAGGGTCGCATCAGTAGCTTGACCCCCTTTTAAAGTAGGTGAATCTGCCCGGTCTGTCTTCCTC
The DNA here is from genome assembly GCF_947179515.1 of Apodemus sylvaticus. NCBI lineage: Eukaryota > Metazoa > Chordata > Mammalia > Rodentia > Muridae > Apodemus > Apodemus sylvaticus. The sequence goes on from NC_067491.1 coordinate 17,176,161, forward strand.
CCCTCCTTTGGTCCTTTCATCTTCCAACAGCTCTTCATTTTCCTCTTTCCTCCCTGTCTGTCTCCTAACTGTCTGACCTTCTCACCTCTGGGCTGTTATCGACTGACTGGGAACATTTTTCTAGATCTCTGCATTTCTCCATATTTCTCCATATTTGTCATTGTCTTTGATTTCCGCCTTCCTGCACTGCTGACCCAGGTTCCTGGGACCCTCCACAAGACCACTATTTAACTAAGTTTTCCTCTTGTTCTTGGGAAGAGGCAGATACAAGTGTCTTATTTCTTAAGGGCAATGCTCTCAAAAGCATTCCAGTCATATTGATTTCCCCTAGGATTCTGGTGCAATCTTCCCCAGGAAAGATTGATCGTTTTTAAAGAGAAAAATATGCAGAGTATGTGCCCTTTTAAAAATGAAAGTAGCTTGATAATATAAAATATCATTTAATACACGTATTAATTCTCAATAAGTCACAAGGCATCCAAAGCCAAGGACTCAAGCCATCAAGAAGAGACTCAGTGGTTCTTTAACAGCACAAAGAGCAGCTGGGTCATCTGCCAGCTTCCCTGTGAGTCTTCTGCGATAGGTGCTCAGTTTTTCTAGGACTGCTTCTGGATACAAAGGAATCCATTTTAAAAGAATATATATATATGTGTGTGTGTATATATATGTATATATATACATATTTGCTTTACAGGTGTGTGTGTGTGTGTGTTTCAAGACAGGGTTTCTATGTGTAGCTCTGGCTGTCCTGGAACTCTCTCTGTAGACCAGGCTGGCTTTAAGTTCCCAGAGACCCACCTGCCTCTGCCACCTGAGTGCTGGGATTAATGTTGCCTGCCACTCCCACCTTGCTCCCTTAATGTTTTTATATTTCGCTGAAGCATCATGGTTTTTAAGTTTGGTTTATGTCTGTAGCTGGGGATCACATTTTTTAAAGGGTTGGAAGGTGTCTTATGTCTTTCTAATCCATGTATCCTTAGTTTTCTTGTTAATAAGGGGAGAATGAAAGTAGGTTGTCACAAATTGGACAGATACAGACAATGGCACTGTGTGCTTTGTGTGTTGGCTATTGAAATTCAGACAGACAGATTCGGGCGCTCGCATGCTCACCCGCTCTACTGGGGCATCTCAGGGTGAGAAAGCCTGGAAGGGCCAGGTTGTGGGTGAGTAGAAAGAAATTCTTTGAAAACCCTAAAAGTAAAGACCCAGCATAGGAAACAAATGTTTTCACATGCTGGAGGTCCGCGCAGTTCTCAGAAGTGTCCCTTACCTCCACAGTTGCTGTTTGAATCAACTTCTTCCTTTCGCTGTTCTTAGAGGTCTAGCTTCGGGAAAAGGCGCCAGATAAAGAAAGCTGAGGTGTTTGAAAAGGAAAGGGTTCAGTTCCTTACTACCTGTGTGACCTTGAGTAACTCGCAGGTTTCTGCGAGCCTGTGTTCCCTGCCTGTTTAGTTGGTAGCAAGAACTGCTTCTGCATCTGTCAAAGAAGGCTTGAGATGCTTATAAATTATAACACAAGCATGGAAATCAGGAGGCTCAGACCATGGTGGCAGAATGTGGCCCACACTGAGCAGGAGAGCTCCATTAGCTGTCTCCTAGGTTTTGGGTTTTGACATCTCTCAGTGGGGATGGAAAGTCATACCGGGAGCTTCCAGAACACCAACATCAAGTTGTTTATACATTCTTTCTTTAGATATTTAGGCCTTGTTCTCATTCTATAACCCACATGATACTTTTTAGTAGACTTAAAAAAAAAAAAGAAAATCAAGCTGAGCGGTAGTGGCACACGCCCTTCAATCCTAGCACTTGGGAGGCAGAGGTAGGAAGATTTCTGAGTTTGAGGCCAGCCTGGTCTACTGAGTGTGTTCCAGGACAGCCAGGGCTACACAGAGAAACCCTGTCTTGAAAAAAACCAGCCGCCTCCCCAACTAACTAACTAACTAACTAAATAAATAAATAACAAGTAAAGATGAAATATAAAGAATGCCTAAGAATTTGCTTTTGTTTTCAAAATAGCCACTTGCATCCCAGGCTTGCTCAGAACTCGGTATGTGGCTATGATGCCTAATGTCAATTTGCTGGGACTTGGAGTCACCATGCAAACAGATCTCTGAGCCAATCTGTGTAGATTAGACTGTGGTGGGAAGGCTGGGTGTGAGAAGCGTCGGTCCAGGGCTGGGGTCCTGGACTGAATAAGAAGGGAAAGAGGGGTAAGCGCCAGGAAGCACTGCTCTCTGCTTCTGGACTGCAAGCCCAGTGCCAGCAGCCACCTCAAGCCTCTGCCACCGTGAAAGACCCCCGAAACCGTGAGCCAAAATAAACCTTCCCTTCCTTGAGTTGTTTCTGTCCGATGCCTCACTGTAGCAACAGGGCATGTGAACGAAGGGAGCAATTAAGGACAATGTTGAACTTGACATCCTCCTGTCTCTGCTTCCCCAGGTGCTGGGGGCAACTATAGGTAGGTATGTGCCACTCTGTTTATGGTGGGGACTGAACCCATCTGTTAGAGATAATTTATAATTTGGGTGTGTGGTTCACTGTGGAGCACTTGCTTACCGTGTGTCGGGCCCTGGTTTTATTCCAGTACCACAAAGTAACTAGCTGATTAAATGTGCGGAGATATTGACGTTTTAAAGGATAAAAGCATGTGCCTCAATTTTTCTTTCTTTTTTAATCAACGTGTGTTTCTGTGTGGGTGTTCACATGCCACAGCACATTTGTAGAGGCCATGGAGGCCACATATTGTGGAGGAAGACGACTCACATGTGTTGATGCTTGCCTTTCTGTTGTCTGAGGCCAGGTCTCTTCACTGCCGTGTAAGCCAGGCCGGCTGGCCTCCAGCTTCTGGAGACGCTCCTGTCTCCCCTACCTCCCATCTCCCATTTCCCTGTAGCCTCATGGTAGGTGTCTAACCACTGAGCCATTTCCCTAGTTCTTCCTTTCCTTCCTTCTTTAATTTCTTTTTTTGCCGGACAGTGGTGGCACACACCTGCAATCCCAGCACTCTGGGAGGCAGAGGCAGGCAGATTTCTGAGTTTGAGGCCAGCCTGTTCTACAGAGTGAGCTCCAGGACAGCCAGGGCTATACAGAGAAACCCTGTCTTGAAAAAACCAAATCCAAAAAACAAAGCAAAATTTCTTTTTTTTAAAGATTTTGTAGAGAACAGAGGAGGACTGTGTGAGGGAAATCCTGAGAGAATGCGTGCTGTTGGGTGTGTGGTGGCATTCCAGGGGCTTCAGAGCATCAGACCCACGAAGGAATGACAAAACCTCACCCAAGCCCCTTGAGTGTGTGGGGTGAGGTTCGAAAGGAATCGGCAAAGCCTCCCTCTGATGATGGTGTGTTCAGAAAATGTCACTTTAGCTTTCTCCCCTAGATAGACAGCATAAAAACTGTTCTCCTACAGAGACTGATCCTACTGAGATTAGCTAGCCCTGCCCCTTTGATCCAGTAAACCTGGCCTCTTTACCTATGTCTAAAGATCCCACCTCCTTTTCCATCTGTATGCAGTGACCCCACCTTTTGTACAACTGTATGCAATAGCCCTGCTGTTCTATTCCACTCTATATAAAAACCACGCGGCAGTTAGAGCTAAGCCCACCCAAACCCAGCTTTCTGTCTGGATGTCCCTATGTCTGCCTGTTTTTTCTTCATTTCTTCGCGCTTCAGTCAGGAGTTAAGTCTTTAGAGCCATGCTGGATATGGGAAGATCTGTTTATTTCTACTTTATATGTATGAATGCTATTTTTTTTTAATGCATGTATGTCTATGCACCACATGTGTGCTGTACCCACGGGGCCACGGCAGATTCTCTGGGACTGGAGTTCCTGACGGTTGTAAGTAGCCCGTGGGTGCTGGGAACTGAACTTGGATCCTCTACAAGAACAAGTGCTCTTAAACATCGAGTCATCTCTCCAATCCTTTCTTCTTTGAAGCCCGAGATTCACGAGAGAAAAATAAGTTCCACAATTTTGAGCCAAGTTTGAAGCAAGCTTTAATTGAACAGTGGCCAGGATGATGGACTCTGACCGTGTCCAGTCCCAGGTCTCCAGGAAATGACCACAAGTCACTTTTTGCAGAGGCTCAATTAAAAAGGGCAGAACCACAGGGATGCCATATTTCCCACCAGGTCCAACCTGGGCCAATCGTGTATCCTAACTCCTCCCTCCTAGCACCTCTGTCCTCCATCCCTAAATCTGACCTGGCTCAGGCATCCGACCTGGCTCCTATTTTGTCCCAGGAACTTGCAAGGTCTGTTCCTGTTCTTGTTTTGCTCTCAGACTTTCTTCCCTCCTTCCAACTTTTTTTTCACAAATATAATTTATACTTTGGTAGCAATTCCTGTTTACAAATTATATGAAAAAAGCAATTTGTGGAGTACATTAGCCAGTATATGGTAAATAGATAATTTCTCTAGAAATCAAGAAATTCGAGTACAGATATGTACTCTGCTTCTTATCTGAAAGCATCCAGTCTGGAAAGGATCATAATTATATATAAGCTGAACCTGTTGGAAGGCCAACTTTTAAAATGTAGCAAATACTTCAGATATGGTCTTATATTAAAAAAGTTTCAGTTTTGGGAAATCTAGTAGGAGATAAAAAGAATCTTCAAAAGAAATTTTAGTATGAAATTGTTCAGTATGGACAGCCATTGCTCATCGTGAATTCTTTGAAGCTAGAAAATGCTAGATGCCCTAAACTGGGAACCATTGAGTAAATAAGACATCTCCCAAGTAATAATTATTGCACAGTCAATTCTTCCTATGAATAATTTATCATGGGATGGGGACATGCCTGTTTCAATACTAGTAGGGCATGGAATACACTTCATATAGAACATGATCATGAGTGTGAGGCCATTGTGGTGCACACTTTTAATCCCAGGGCATGGAAGCAGAGGCTGGCAGAGCTCTGTGAGTTTGAGTTTAGCCTGATAGAACAAGTTCCAGGCCAGCCAGGGTTACAAAGTAAGACCTTGTCTCAACAACATAAAAATGAAACAAATACCCTGCCCCAACTAAATAAAAAAAAAAAAGATCATTTGAATAAAAATGTTTTGGGAAAAAATACACAAAAATGCTGGGAGCTTGTTTGAGGCTTTGGCAAACCTAGCAAAAAAAGAGGAGCACAGCCAAAAAGAGGAGCACGACAAAAAGAGGAGCACAGCCAAAAAGAGGAGCACAGCCAAAAAGAGGAGCACGACAAAAAGAGGAGCACAGCCAAAAAGAGGAGCACAGCCAAAAAGAGGAGCACAGCCAAAAAGAGGAGCACGACAAAAAGAGGAGCACAGCCAAAAAGAGGAGCACAACAAAAAGAGGAGCACAGCCAAAAAGAGGAACACAGCCAAAAAGAGGAGCACAGCCAAAAAGAGGAGCATGGCAAAAAGAGGAGCACAGCCAAAAAGAGGAGCATGGCAAAAAGAGGAGCACAGCCAAAAAGAGGAGCATGACAAAAAAGAGGAGCACAACAAAACAAAACAAAAGAGCCCATTGGACATGATGAGCTGTTGATTGTGGGTCAATTTGTTTCACTGTTCCTTTATATTTAAAAAGTTTCCATCTGAGCACATGTTATTTTACAAGGAATAAGGAGTTGGTTGGTAGCATCTCCCTGGCAGTAAGATGCCCTGCGAGGTAGCTTCCTTCTGAGCATATTCCACACTAGCTGCTCTGCAGGGCTTAGGTGAAGCTAAACTTACATTGTTTATACCGATGACCAACATATTTCCAGATGTTAAGAAAATGTTACAAAATTTAAATTTTAAAGCCTTACATAAAGGATGAGATAATGTTTTATGAAATGATTATATTTCTTTTTTATATTTTATTAATTTATGTGTGTGTATGTGTGTGTGTGTGTGTGCACTCACAGCATGCGTGTGGAAGTCAGAAGACAACCCCTGTGACTCCATTCTGGTTTTTTCCTCCCGCCATTTTGGTCCCGGGATCAGACTCAGGTCATCAGACTCAGTGGCAAATGCTCTTGGCTCCTGAGCCCGTTGCCACCCCTCTGAACGGGGTTTCCTGAGCTAGCTTTACATGCAAGTGAAATTTCATTACATGACTTCTCAGGACTTCTTCTGTATGGAATACCATACATTTATACACACTGACACTTTTTACAGAGAACCTGTCAAGAAAGAAAAGCATACTAAAATGTAATTAACTAATTTGTAAATCTCTTATTTTGGAGTAATAACCAGCTCTGAGCTCGCTCAGGACTCCTTTGCTGACTCACACCGTCTTCCGGTGTTCCTCACCGTGTTCTGGTGTTCCTCTCTTTTGTCTTGGAATCATTCTGGTTTTGACGGTAAAAACCATAGCAGCTCCAGCAGTGTGAGGCGGAGTCCCATCTGGATGCGGCCTCGGGAGTGGAGGTGTGGCTGGTAGGGAGGGGTGAGGGCCAGTTGGCTCCTAGCAGCCCGCGTACAGAGCAGAGCAAAGGAGCCATTGCCCTGGAAGGGACAGAAGCACCCTGGGTGCCAATTCGCTTGGGCTCAGCAGCCGTGTTAACTTGGGTTCATCAGTGTTCTATCAGTTACCTGAGACTGATTCTGACAGTGCTGGCTCTGTCTGGAGGTGGAAAAGAAAGTCTGTCTGGTTGATTTGATACCCAAGAGCCACCAGCCCTGGGAGATCTTTTCCACCGGTCGATGCAGGAGCCTGGCCTTTCCACGGTTGCCATTAAACTAAACATTTTCAAAATAATTGAAAAGCTACCTGGAGACAACAGCTCAACCATACAAGGAAGCAGCACTCCCTAGCAAAGAGAGAGGGAGGGAGGGAGAGGAGGAGGGGGAGGGGGAGAGAATGGGGAGAGGTAGGAGAGAGGGAGGAGAGGGGAAAGGGAGGGGAAGGGGGAGAGAGGGAGAAGGAAGGGGGAGAGGGACAGAGGGAGGATAGAGGGGGAGAGAGAGGGAGGAGAGAGAGGAGAAGAGGGAGGAGAAGGAGGGGGAGGGGGAGGGAGAGACAGGGAGGAGAGAGGGGGAGAGGGAGGGGAAGGTGAGACAGAGGGAGGGGGAGAAGGAGGGGGAGGGGAGGAGGAGAGGGAGGGGAAGATGGAGGGGAGGGGGAGGGAGAGACAGGGAGGAGAGAGGGGAGAGGGAGGGGAAGGGGAGGCAAAGAGAGGGGGAGAAGGAGGGGGAGGGGAGGGGAAGGGGAGGAAGAGACAGGGAGGAGAGAGGGGGAGAGGGAGGGGAAGGGGAGGCAGAGGGAGGGGGAGAAGGAGGGGAAGGGGGGAGGGGAAGGGGAGAGGGAAAGAGTCCTGCCGGTTGCTCATCCTTTTGGGCCCTAGACAAAAGATCCCCTTTTCTTGAGCCCACCCACCTCACGGGCCTGAAGCCCTGCAAACATCTCAGGCTCAGTACTATGAAGTCATTAAAACACAATCACACATACACTTGAGCTTACCGCACCGCACCATCTTGGAACGCGGCGAGCAAGTTCTAGGCAAAGCTGACACAAACGAAGTGCGGCTGTCTGGTAACAGGGAGGGGCAGATGGAAACAGGCCGGCTGACGTCAGAGCCATCCGCGAGAGTTCAGAAAAATAGATTTGTGAGTTCCAAGTGGTGTGGACATAGATGTGGGTGGCTAGACTTTTTTTTTTTAAACTCTCAAAATTTCTGCAGACCACAAGCTATCCTTTAATAAAGGAAGAATGAATATGTAAGCAGTTGAAACTACTTGTCTATTGACAAGAAACAACTAGAAGGCTGCAGAAATTTTCCAATGGGGTTATGTGAGGAGGATTTTTTTTTTCTCTTTTGACACGAATTATTTGTTTGAAAGCTAAATTATAATCCAGAATTTCTAGAGATGTCTGTACCTTCTGGTCCCAACTTTTCCAGGTCCCACTCTCCTCGCAGTATCCAGTACTTAAGTCAGCTCAACCCTTTCCTAAAGAATCCTTAGGATGCCAGGGCTGTTTGCTGTGCCTGCTGCAGACAGACCTGCTGAACTCACCCTTAAGGTTGGCTGCGGCCCGGTATCCTCTGAGGGGTCATCTCTAGAAGCGACAGCTCACAGTGACCTCTCTGAGACTGTCATCCAGTGATGTGTTTATAAAAAGGGAAAGAGATATAAGAATATGTTCTGCCCAGCAGTGGTGGCACACGCCTTTAATCCCAGTACTTGGGAGGTAGAAGCAGGCAGATTTCTGAGTTCAAGGCCAGCCTGGTCTACAGAGTGAGTTCCAGGACAGCCAGGGCTACACAGAGAAACCCTGTCTAAAAGCAAAACAAAAGCAGCCCCTTTTATAGTGGGCCAGGCTTACCTGGCTGTTGCTAGGTAACTGTGGGGCGGGGCATACCTGGCTGTTGCCAGGTAACTATGGGGCGGAGCTTAGAACGCTAACATCCAGCACTAGCCATTCTTACCTGGCTTTGCATTCTGTTTGGATGTCTTGTACACATTAGGTTTCTTAGAACCTTCCTTCATGTGTTGTCTGCACAGATAGCTGCTGAGGAAGATAACTGCTGACATAATTAGAGCTACTGACTGGAAAACGACCCAAGCTGCCTGACGTGTTCCCCGACTCGAGTGAAATTGTCCCTCATATGTAAAATAAGTGGAATTAGAGTAAAGTAGGGCTGGGCTAAGTTCTGGCTCCAAAGTGAGTTTAGGTAAATTGCTTAACACCTCCAAGCCTTCATGCTTAAGTTTTGAACCTTCTTAGGTGGAGTTAGACCACGGGCTTACGGCATGGAGCTAGCCGGGCCTAGAATGTCCGCAACTGGTCCACTGCTCCCCTCCAGCCCACACCCCACTCCTGCCAGTCTCCACCGGTGACTTGTCGAAGTCTGTTGCCCAGTTTTGACATCTAGCTGGCACTCTTCCTTCCAAGCCATAGTCTACCAAGGGCAGATTATACTTTCTCTTGTGTGTGGTTGTATCTCGACACAACACAGCGCAGAAGAATCTATCGGCTCTGGCAGCGATTGCTTGTGTCTTATAGTACTGTGACACGATAGGATTTGGTTGGTTTGCTGGTCCGTTTTTGTTTGTAACCTATCTTTACAGTCCTCAGCTTTTTGGGTCAGAAGTGATTCCAGCCACATTTTCTGGTCCTTCTTTACCCTCCTTTACTTAAATCCCTACTAGGTATGTAATACATATAATATGTAAATTGTAGGTTGTGATGAATGAACCAATCACTTCAGGAGGTGTTCACTGAGTTCCTAGTATGCATGAATGTTAGGAGTTGGGACTACATAGGTGAGATGATTACTGTCTCTTAATCTCTGGTGATACACATGGCACAAGAAATTATTCACATACACACACTCCTGTGACTAGATTCATGTATGCTTGCGTTGTCAGTATTCTTTGAAGGCAACTAATATAACAGCTAATTTAAAGTGTGCCTCTATTTATATTCTTAGAAGCTCAAGTCTTTGGGTGTGGGAATCCCCACAGTTGCCTAATAATACATCGTGGTTCTGGTTCTTTCGAATTTTTCCTCATAAGAGGGCCAAGGGAAAGAGTGAAAGCAAACAAAAGTGAGGTTTCTAGTGTAAGCCCCCCAAAAACCGAGGGTGCCCCAGCATCCCACGTCTCGGGAGGTGACACCCAAATCACTCGTGAGAAACGGTCTCGATGCAATAACATGAGGATTTCTTTATTCCAGAATTCTGGGTTCCATAGCCGTGCACCACGCAGGGCTAGAGGACTGATGAGTGCCGAATTGCGACAGCTTTTATAAGCTTACAACAAAGCCGGAGAATCACAAACCAATCATTTCTTAGCATGGAGAGCCTGCAAAGTGCGAGCCAATCGATTTGTACCACTCCATAGTTTTTAGGCCAATCAGTTTAAATTATCGGAGCCCGCGCTCAAAGGACCAATTAGTTTCCTATTTTCTTGGATGTCTATATCTGCGTGAACTCCTGGATAGGTAATGGCGTAAGCAGTTTACAGAAGCAAGATTAGCTTAGCTCATTTCCAGTTACCTTACGGGGCCAGGATCACCTACTTAAGGCCTTTCTGTCTAGCTCTTAAAGGGCCGGCTCTGGACTGTGACCTTTTACCTAGTTTCTAACAAAGAACACAAAGAGCGGGCTCTGAAATGTGAAGTGTTTGGGGCTCCTTAGAAAGCTGGAGTTAGGCTGTATTTTCTATTTCACTAGCAAGGAAGAAGTGTGTGTGGATGTGGTGTGGTGTGTGTGGGGGTTGTACGCACGCGTGCACATGCATGAGTGTGCATCCACGTGTGCGGGTGTCCGGGCGAGCAAGATCGACCAACATACCCGGATGGATGAGTTTAGGAATCCCAGAGACGCATTTCTCCTGAGCCGTGAAATTGTTTACGGATAGACTCAAGCACACAGACAAGAAATACCCTGTGCTAGGCTTATTGCGAAGGCGTTTAACTACCGCTGTTTAATAAAACACACAAACCAAAGCACGTTCATTTCAAACAAACAAACAAACAAAAACAGCCAAGGCAGGCACTGTTAGGCGTGCTGGGTGCCCTGCACAGTTCTGTATGCTTACAAAGGCTCAAGTGTTTCCCCCAGGCGCGCACTCATCATTGTAAGCAGCCTCTGTGCTTAGTTTGCTTGTGGTCTCTGCCTGGTTCCTTGGGGTTGAGGAATGAATGAACAGCAAGGATGATTGGGCTCCACTCTATTTGGGAAAACAACCGAGGCTGGGCAAGGAGAGAGTTTAAGAAAAAACAATGCGGTAGTGACGCAAGAAGAAAGCCGCGAACTGATTGGATACATGGCAGTGTTGGCCGGTTTCGGCAGGTGTGTCTACTTCTCTGGCAGGATTCTTCTGGAAAAGCTTGCAGGAAGAAATTGCACTTCAGAGTAGGTCTCCTCAAGCAGAGAGGGCGGGGCGCTTTCTTAGGTTTCTCCTGCTCTGAAACACCATGGGGCCAAGCCTCTTCCCTGCCAGGGGGCTGGTGCAGGGGTCGGAGGCACGAGGTAGCTCCTCGAATTTCCAGCCCTTGGACAGTCATCACTCTCCACTGTGTGGCATTTCATCCAAGTCTGGAAAAGAGATGGATGTATCAGTGCCGATCGCGTCTGTGGACCTGTGGGCCCAGGGTTCAAACTCCAACCGCAGCCTGCTCAGAAGCTCAGAAGAGCCAACTATTGCAGAAAGGGCATATATAAAAAGGACGTTGGTGTGACCTTCAGGACAAAGACTTATTTGAAAAACAGAAGTTTTGCAAAAATGGAATATTATGACCCTTGTTCTGTTTGCTTTCCTGATGAAAAAGCAAAAGCAAAGCAAAACAACAGCAACCAAAAAAAAAAACCCCTATAGCCACTTTTCCATATCGTTCTTTGTAAGTTTGCTCTTTTTACTAAATGCCTGGGATTCCAGAGACTAGATATACCATAATTTCTTGCCACAGGCATTCAGATTGTTCTTTTCCTATTCTCCCGATTGTGCAAGGCTTCCAAGAGAACAAATTCAAAGTCCTAAGAGGAATTCTGAAGAAAAAGGCCTTATTGAAAACCAGGCACACACCCGTGGGGCACTTCCGGGACCTGAGTCTGGGACTACATTAATTACGCGCCTGCACCTCGCCTGAGGGCTGGCAGGTTGAGCTCTCGGAATGGAGCTTGGGAACTTTGATAAGCCTTGCTACCTTCCCAGGAGGCTTCCAGCTCGGAGAGATTATATTTTTTTCCCTGTTTTTTTGCATATGCCCAAAGCTTTTCCATTTGAGTTATTTTGTCAGTGAATGATGATCTTACATAAGTAAAGCAATGAACTATGAATTCTGACTTCTGTCCTTGAGTTTTGGGAGCTTTCTCACCGAGGCGGATAACGTTAGTTGAGAGTGGTGGGAACCCGGACGGGGGAGGCAGGTGACAGGTGCTTTCCCAGACAATGTTCAACTGTAAGGAAAAACATTAGAAAAGCAAACCCCTTGAGGTTTCAGCAAGAATGTTTTTTTTTTTTTTCTAATCTTGTTTTTGTATCTTGTTAAAGCCATGACATTTTGACAGTTTCGAATTTCTTGACCCCTGATGGGGAGGAACAGCAATCTTACTTGATTTTCCTGTTTTCTAGACATCTCTTCCTCCTCAGTCTCCAAAACCTGCTCCCCCTGAGTTCACCGCCTACCCTTTCTTTTCTTCCGCTAAAATGACGTTTTGGAAATTGCACTTTTCCCCTGATGTTAATAACTCCCCTCAGTTTAAAATTCAACCGATGTCAGATAGTAATTGTAATAAATAAAAAATAGTCTTTATTCTAGTGCTCTTTTCACTCTTTTCTGGAAAAGTTTGATAACAGTGTGATTTGAATGAAAATGGCCCCCATAAGCCCATGGGGAGGGGCACTATTAGGAGGCGTGGCTTTGCTGGAGTGGGTGTGGCCTTGTTGGAGTGGGTGTGGCCTTGTTGGAGGAAGTGTGTCACTCAGGATGGGCTTTGAGGTTTCAGAAACTCAAGCCCGGCCAGTGACAAACTCTTTCTTCCTGCTGCTTTCGGATTGGAGTGTAGACCCCTTGGCTTCCTCTGGAGCACCGTGTCTGTCTGCACACCGTCACGTTCCCCCCGCCTCCCCCGTGATGACAATGGGCTAAACTTCTGAACTGTCAGCCAGCTGCAATTAAATGTCATTTAGAGGAGTTGCCGTGGTCATGGTGTCTCAAACAGCATTTGAAGCCCTAACTAAGTCATGTAGGTGTGTGCACATGTGGAAAAGGAAAAGGAAATTCTACACAGAATTGTTTCAAAACTATATTGCTTAGTATAAATAAAGAAGCCAAAATGACAGTGTAACCTAGTCCTAGGTGCTTGGCTCTGAGTTCAATGAGTCAGAGAAAGTTTTCAAAATCTTAAAATAAATTCTAATTCTAGCTGGGCAATAGTGGCACATGCCTTTAATCCCAGCACTGGGAGGCAGAAGCAGGCAGATATTTGAGTTTGAGGCCAGCCTGGTCTACAGAGTGAGTTCCAGGACAGCCAGGGCTACACAGAGAAACCCTGTCTTGAAAAACCACCACCACCAAAAAAAAAAAAAAAAAAAATCTAATTGTAACTTTTATATTTTAATGACATCATTCTAATATTTGGGGATATATTTTGAATGGCAGAACAATTTCACAGATAATAGACTGAGCACACTTATACCATTGATTCACACCTCTAGTCCTAGTTTTCACTGGTTATAAACTGTATCCCCTGGACTCAGTGACTGACTAAAATTTTATTAGTTTGTTTGTTTGTTGACACAGGATTTCTCTTTATAGCCCTGTGTCTTAGCTGCTGTGAACAGACACCATGACCAAGGCAAGTCTTCTAACGACAACATTTAATTGGGCCTGGCTTACAGGTTCAGAAGTTCAGTCCATTATCATCAAGGCAGGAACATGGCAGCATCCAGGCAGATATGGTGCAGGAGGACCTGAGAGTTCTACATCTTCATCTGAAGGCTGCTAGTGGAAAACTGGCTTCCAGGCAGCTGGGATGAGGTTTTTAAAACCTACAACCATAGTGACACACCTACTCTAACAGGACCATACCTTCTAATAGTGGGCAGTGCATATATAAAAACCACCATACTCTGGCTGTCCTGGAACTCACTCTGTAGACCAGGCTGGCCTCAAACTCATGGAAATCTACCTGCCTCTGCCTCCCGAGTGCTGGGATTAAAGGCTTAAACATTTAAAAAGCTTAGAAATTTGGTGTTCTTAGACTCTGGAGTTATTTGTATCTTTTACATGCTAGGACTGAGGAGATGGTTTAGCAGGTCAGGTTTTTGCTGTGTAAGCAAAATGAGGACCTGGATTCAAATTCCCAGCATGCATTTAAAGCCAGGTGCTGCAGGGTGTGCCTATGCTAAGGATGGAGCAGAAGCAGGTAGGTGTCTAGCTGATACTGTGAGCTTTAGGTTTAATAAGACATGTTTCAAAATTGAGGTAGACAGGAGACACCTGACAGGTCTTCAAGCATACACACATGGGCAGGTCACCCACGCATATGTGCTCATGTGCACACACCTGCATGTCCCACACACATATGTAATAATTAAATAAAAATAGAACCAAAGCTTTGTAAACCACTGTCTGTATTTGGCAGGGTGTTCTAAAGGGTGTCCTGCCTCCACTATGTGTGTGTGTGTGTGTGTGTGTGTATGTATGTATGTATGTATGCATATGTGTGTTTGTATGTGTGTGTGTGTGTGTGTGTGTGTGTATGTGTGTGTGTTAGGACAGGGATGGGGTAGGTCCAGCAGCAACCATTTCTACCCGGGGAACCCTACAACCTTGTAGCTTCTCAGTCTATGAACCTGGAAGCCTCAGTTTTTCCAGTTTGATGCTAAAGGCTGAGGAGACTCCTGGAGAGTGGGCGATCTCTAGTTCATGCTAGAAAGCTGGAGAGTCTGGAGTCTGATGGGCCAGAGGTGGTAGAGGTGGTGCAGCAGCAGCAGCAGCAGCCGCAGCAGTAGGTGCACCCATCTGCAAGAGAAAGTCTGACAACAGGCAGCACTGTCTTTTTCTCCATTTCTCCTGGTGCCCACTCTGAGCACAGGCCATCTTTCCTCAGTTCATTCTTTCTGTCCTGGGGCATGTCTCTTGGTTGACCCCAGGTTCCTAACTGGGTGATAAGGGGGTGATGGGGGAGGATGGAGGGGTGTTTCCCAAACTCCTGGACACCCAGGCGACACAGGGAGCCTTGAGGGTCTGAAACAGGGCCCTCCGGCCAGCACCAAGCCTGGGACCCATGGGGAAGGGGAGTCCTGCTTAGCTCAGGAGTGAGTGTCTGTGTCCAGAGCACAGAGCGACCTCTGCAGGAGACTTAGGCTTCTTGCCTCTAGATACCTCCTTAGCATGGAGATCCCTATACTCTGTACTATGTGACTAGTTGTCACAATCCTCATGCGAGGGCATCGTGGTCTGAATCCACTCAACCCTCCCAGTTTTTATCCAGTGACACGGTTCCACTTGTCTCACACAGAGGTGGCGAGGGACGTCGGAAGCACAAGCCAGAGCACACCTGAAGGCCACAAGTAGACTGTGAGGGGAGAAGCTGGAAAGCCAGAGACTATGTGAAGGATCTCCTGTCGCTGGGTTACACAACACATACCATCACACCAGGTGATGTCGTGTCTTCATCACACTCAGAAATCTGTGGTAAGAGGATCATGAGTTGGAGGTCAACGGGGTTGCGTGAGGAGCCCTTGACAAGACACACACACACACACACACAAACATGCATGCACACAGAGAGACCAGTTTCCATATTTGTTGATGTTTTGAGAAGACTAAACCGAAAGATTATCACATGATAGGTGATTATAATTGAGAAATATTAAAATCTGGCTGAGGGACCACTACATGATATAAATATCAAACGTTTTTGAGTGACTTATTCTGAGCATTAAAGATGGGGACTCTGTGGGAGAGGAATGAGAAAAGTCTGAAGATTAATGAGGCCCATCATAGAGACCCACATATAAAAGGTGTGTGTGTGTGTGTGTAAAACACTACTCAGGACTTATGGTGGCTTCAAGGTGGCTGGGTAAATTTCAGAGGGCACAAAGGTAGGCTGGACAGAATACTCGCAAGCTGTTCTTTTGTGATAGTTTGGAAATTGTCTTTTGCTGCCTAAAGTGAATCCTTTAGCAGTTTTTGTCTCCTTTGCTTTAAAGGGTTAACAGAAGCAACTGTGCCCGGATGGCTGTGCAGTTAAAACTCTGCCTGTAGTCTTTCTACTTGGACGACAGTTTGGCGAGACTCTCTGTCTAGCGTGCCCACTTTCTTCTTGTGTCTCATACTGCTCCAGTGCCTTCTTGGAATGAGCATTCCATTGCAGAAACCTAAAGCCAGCCTGACAGTTCCCCTTGATAAGTAATTTGACTGTTTAGAAGCTCTCCAGAGGATTTTCTTCCTAGTATGAGCTGCAATAGATAAAAGATGTCTTCCCTGTAGCGAGTCCTTTCAGTGAAGATATGTAACTTTTTAAAAACTGATGTTTTTGTTCTATTATATTTTTGTTTGTTGCATGATTTTTGGACATTTTTCTTTGGGGCATCGTTAAAAGTTACATACAAAGGCTCTTTTGAAAAGGCTTCTTCCTGCTTGGCGTGATGAGTGCACACGAACGCATCCAAGAGCTATGGAGGAAGAGGCAGCCCCACCCATGTGCTGGCTTTCTTCCCAGGCTCCAAGGCAGGCTGTGGTGTGGCTTTCTATGCTGCCCTGGGCGTCTTGCCCCTTCGGGATGGACAATGTGTGCGGGCTGGAATTCAAAGCCTATCAAGCTTGTGTCACACTAAGCATGCCTGTTCTCTGTGGTGGCTACAAGTTCCGATTTATGGCAATCCTCTTCATGGTGCTGTTAGCCAGAAAGAGTCCAGTGAGCCCTTCAGTTTGCTGCTGAGGAGAGAGCTGGGTGTCACGGTGGGATTCCGAGAGTCTTGAATTCTTTCCCTGGCTGTCCCAGAACTAGCTCTGTAGACCAGGCTGGCCTCAGACTCACAGAGATCCGCCTGCCTCTGCTTCAGGAAGTGTGGTGGGATTAAAGGCGTGTGTCATCACCACTAGTCTTCAACTCTTCGTTGATGGAGAAATGTCCACATCTAAATTCTGAGATTCTCCTCATCAACCCACTCCATTAAACTATCAGAAGAAACCCTGATGCTCAGTGGATCCCAAAGCCAGCGCGGGAGCGCAGGGAGATGCGTGGGGCAGACATCTGTGGGCACGTGGTCTCACGGTGGCTCTCCGCACGCAGCCTGGACAAGGGCAGTTCGCGCTGACTCCACTGTTCCTGCTAACGTTAGTGATGCTTGTAAAATTCATGTCCAGTAAGCAATTCAGGAGAGTAAACAAAAAGATTGGCCATTTATTTATTTATTTATTTATTTTCGTTTTTTGGTTTTTTTTTTTTCAAGACAGGGTTTCTCTGTGTATCCCTGGTTGTCCTGGAACTCACTCTGTAGACCAGGCTGGCCTCAAACTCAGAAATCCACCTGCCTCTGCCTCCCAAGTGCTGGGATTAAAGGCGTGTGCCACCACTGCCCAGCAAGATTGGCCTTTTAACTCTAAGTTTCTCCCCCTCACCCCAGCCCCTTTCCCTTCTAGTTTTGTTTTCGTGTGGTTTTTGTTTTATATTTTTCTACTGCAACTCTTTTGAACCTGTTCATCTACATTTCTCCATCTCCTATTATCTGGTCATGTTTACCTTGATTCCCCACATTTCTGATTCATGGTTTTTTAATAGAAGCGATTACTTCATCTCCGAACACCCCTCTCCACCAGGCCCCCACTCCCGCAAGTCCAAGGAAAGCTCTTTTTCAAAATGTCATCCTGCTGCATAAAATATGAGCAATTAAAGTGTTCCTCGTCTCTTGCTTTGGTCTGTGTTGGCTTCTTGTTTTGAGGCTGTGACTGCACACGGGATAGAGGCAACCAAAAGAAAAGAGAGGTTTGTTTTGCTTCCCGTTTGCAGGGATGCGGGCCAACCCTGGGGCTAGGAGGCTCTGTCTTTGACAAAATTTGCTCACATCTTGACAAATTAGGAAGCAGAGAGCTAGCTATAAAGTTTCCTCCTGGGGACCCCACCCCCTAAAGGCTTCACGCTTCTAGCAACAGCGCCACCACCTGGAGACCAAGGGAGCGCGTGAGGGAAATTTCACGTTCAAACCAGAACCTTCTCCTTTCCTCCAAATTTTTATCCAAGTATCTTTATATATTGGCACTACTTTCCATTTCTCACTATTAAACCAACCTAGTTTTCCTTCACCTGCTATTTGCAGGAGTTTCCAGGATGAGTGGGAGTTCCTACAGCCCCAGGTAATAATAGAATTGAGCCCTGTACCTCAAGATGTCTCTTACCCTCGGGGCTGTATACGTCTGTTCTATTTTATTTTATTTTATTTTATTTTATTTTATTTTATTTTATTTTATTTTATTTTATTTTATGTTATTCATTTATTTATTCTTATTTTATTTCATATTTCATTTTATTTTCATTTTATTTTATTATTTTATTTTATTTTTTTTAGTGTAAGGATAGATCCCAAGCCTTGCATTTTCTCAGCAGGCATCTCTATCAAGCCAAACTCCCAGGCCAGGAGTTTACACTTTTCCTTGTGCGATCGGCTGAGTCTTCTTGCCGATGAGGGCGACTTTGCTTTCTCCTATCTCCCACACAGCTTTTGTTAAATCTCAGCTGCTTTCTCCCTCATTCATATGTGTTTTGGAAGCTGGGCTGTGTACTGCTGTCCTAGTTTGCAAGAGAAAAGGTTCTGGATCTTGAGGGATGGGAGTTAGGCTTTTTTTTTCTTCTTTCCCCTCTCTTAAATGATTTCTGAGCATGGAAAGAGGGATAGTAAGGCATTCAGACAGTTCATACCGTGATTCTTCTCTCATTCGTCAGAATAGTGGTGTCTGCATTTCAGGAAAAATTAGGATTCTGCACGCATGCACCCTGAATTTTTCCTTAGTGTTCACCTATTCAGAATTAGGGATTTTTTAGAGTAAAATAAAAAGTCTTTCAAAACAGTTTGTGGACTGTGTTTCTAAAAACGGGGCAGTATTAAATCATGCTTCTGGCTAGCTCTTAATTGGAGCCTAGTAATTAGAATACACTGAAAATTACAGGGTCCCAAAAGATAGATCAATTATGCATATATTACTTATTTACTTCTTATAAAACACTAGACTTCCCCATGTTTAACTATTCTCCACATCTTCCCTTCAGCTCAGACTCCAGAATCCCGTGGCTCACCTGTGTCTTGAGTTGGGACTGCTGGTAGCAAACTGGACAGTGTCCACTCCGTGCAGTGCCAAGTATTCACTTATTTGGAAAGAACTCTTTTCATAGGGTTAATTCTGGGTTAGAGGGGTGAGGTCCCAAGTTCTGCCCGGAGATAGGGCCACTAGGCAAGGCAGACGTGGGTAGTTGGACTGCGCGCATCCCCACGGAACTGCCAGACGGACTTCAGGCTTTGAGAAGCTGCAGAGCCCCGCTGTGGGGGTGGGAAAGGGCGGTCCTTGGGACGCCCCGGGGAGCCGGCAGGGCAGAGCTCAAGGGCGACAGGTTCTCAGTCTTAGACCCTGCAGATGCCACTCGATGTCTCAGAAGAGCTGAGAACCGATGTGGGCCTGTGGGGCTGGGCTCTGGCCCGGGGCTGAAGGAAAAGGGGCAGGGAGGAGGGCTCTGGCTGGATCCCGTAGGGACAAATGTGTCCGTGGCTTGGTCGGTGGACGGCTTGGCTTGGTGACAGCCATGACTAGGAATGCTGGGAGGCCTAAGTGGGAGATTAGAGGAGGTTCTTGGGCAGAAGACCTGTCAAGTTGCTCCAGCACGGCGGGTCCAGATGAGAGCCATGGTTTTAGAGAGTTTATTGGAGAGAGAGAGAGAGAGAGAGAGAGAGAGAGAGAGAGAGAGAGAGAAGAGGCTGGCCATGGCCACTTGGGGAGAGGAGGGAACAAGGGGACAAGAGAGAGGGAAAAGAGTAAGAGAGGAGAGCAAGAAAAAACAGGAGTTTTCTAGTGGGCAGGCCTACCTGGCTGTTGCCAGGTAACCGTGGGGCGGAGCACACTTGGCTGTTGCCAGGTGACTGTGGGGGTGGAGTCCAGACAGAATACCAGGGGCTTGGGGCGTTGCCCTAAGTGACTGATTGTCACGGGATTGTGGAGTTTAGGGCCTCGCGTTAGAAGTCTACTGTCTGGGAGCATGGCCAATGGGTCCGTCCCTTGTAGAATATCTACTGGCTCTCCATAGGTTAAGCCTTGCTCAACCAGAACACAGACAGCCTTTCACGGTCCCACAGTTAACAGCAGAGCGCAGAGTACTTCTGGTCCTGAAGAAATTATCATAAATCAGAAACATGTCAGCTAATGTATTATGTTTGTGGCGTGTCTGAGCTGTGTCAGCTGTGGGTAGCCGAATGTAGACTTTGTTGTTGCTGTCAGTGACAGCATGATTGCTTTCTGCCTGAATTTCAGGGTTGTTATAAAAGACATCCTTGCAGGCTAACCTTTAGGACAGTTTTGTCAGTCACATTCCAGGTCTCAGATTCTTCTGTGAGAATCGTCCTTTTTTCAGACTCATAAGATTAAATTCCTTTTGCGACCGTGGATGCACACATCAGAGAGGCGCTTGGTGATTCGAACACGTGTTGAGGTTTTTGTACCAAAAGCAGCTGCAGAAACTTAAAAGCGGGATTCACGTTCACCAGAAAATGTCTCTTCTGAAATTTGGACTCTGCTTCTACAGAAATCGGATAACTCTTCAGAATCTATAATTCCGTTAAGCCCTGGGCTCAATCCACCGCGCGCCTTGCTCAAGCTTAGCATTCTTCACAGCCTGAAACCCGCCCCTCGCCTTTCCTCTGCTGTATCTCCAACTTCGGTATATTCTGCTAATTCATCAGAACAACATGAAAGCACATTCTCTTGGGTACTTTGTGCATTGGATAAGTTAGGCACGAGAGAGCTCTTTAGTTCCCCAAAGTCCTTGACCTTGAAACACATTAAAATCTCAGAGTCTAGGATTCGGACTGCGTTAAAATGCACTCTGGTTTGGTTTCGCCCTAATTGGAACGGTTAGGCGTATGGGCGTGAAGAACACTGACAACCAGAACTCCTGTTCTTACCTGACGAAAAGGCCTTCTCCTCTTCATAGTGCTAATGGCAAAATGGCTGGTGGCTGACCACTGGGGCCAGGCTCGTCAGACCATGGCTTTTGTCTTCAGTGGGTACCAGAGCATTTCTCTACTCTTCCACTGCAGGCCACCTCTAATTAATCAGGATCAGGTAGGTCTTGGAACCGAACAGCGCTGTGCTCTGATGTTCTAGTCTGTGTATTTGCTGTGTGGAATGTGCATCTTTAAAACCAAATAACAAAACCGAACCTCTCTGTAGATCAGGCTGGCCTTGAACTCATCACCCTCTTGCCTTAGTCTCGAGAGTGCTGCTATGACAAGCATATACCACTTTGCTTGGATCATAAACAACAGACTGTTTAAAAACATTTTCTGGGCTGGAGAGATGGCTCAGCGGTTAAGAGCACCGACTGCTCTTCCAAAGGTCCTGAGTTCAAATTCCAGCAACCACATGGTGGCTCACAATCATCGGTAACAAGATCTGACTCCATCTTCTGGAGTGTCTGAAGACAGCTACAGTGTATTTACATATAATAAATAAATAAATCTTAAAAAAAAAAAAGAACATTTTCTGGGCCAGCAAGATGGCTTAGTAGGTAAAGGTGCTTGCCACCAAACCCGATGATCTGAGTTCAATTCCTGGGACTTACACGTCAGAAGAAGAAAACCATCTCCTGGAAATTGTCCTCTGATCTCCACACTCGTGCCAGGGCATGCACTGCCCTACACCCATATAAACAATTAAATATTAAGCAAAATTTACAAAAACAATATAAAATGTTTTTTTCTGGTGATCAGTAACAGCAATCCATTCAAAGCTGTATTAAGCAAAATTGAGGAATTACTTTAAGTACTTTGTGGGGGTAAGGAGATTGCATTCTGTAAAACCAGGAAGTCCTCTCTGTGGTATAGAGAAATACATATTTGTTTAATGTATGGCTGGGGGGGGGCAGGTAGAAGAAACCAAACAATTTAGTCCAAGGTCTTTGTTAAGCTTTCAGTCCTCTTTCTTTCTTTCTTTCTTTCTTTCTTTCTTTCTTTCTTTCTTTCTTTCTTTCTTTCTTTCTTTCTTTCTTTTTCCCCCAAGAGACAGGCTTTCTCTATGTAGCCCTGGCTGTCCTGGAACTCATTGTGTAGACCAGGCTAGCCTCAAACTCAGAAATCCACCTGCCTCTGCATCCCAAGTGCTGGGATTAAAGGCGTGTACCATCCCTGCCTGGTGCCTCTAAATTTCTCATTTCCCTTTTCTTGAATCATAAAAGTGGCCTCACATGCAGACTTGGCTATAGCCGGTCTCATGAAGAACACCGCAGCACAGTGGATGTTCTAGCTCCCAGCTGTTTTTGTACAGCAATTTCCAGAGCTTCTTGTATCCTTCCAGAGTTTCTGGTATCCTTTGCTCTAAAGTCAGAGACATGTGGCCAAAGCTGCCAAGTCCTTCTGCTTGCTGGGGCTGGAACACGGCCCCCTTGGTCAAATACATTTTCCTTCACTGCCTCGGTTTGGCTGTCCTGGAACTTGCTCTGTAGACCAAGCTGGCCTGGAACTCAGAGATCTACCAGTCTTTGCTGCCTGGGTGCTGGGATTTAAGGTGTGTGCGACCACACCAACCCCTGTGCTTTAATTTCTTTTCACAAGATAGAAGATTTTTTGGGTGTGGGTCTTTCCATGAGGGCACCACTCCCTTTATCCATTTATAGTCAGGCTTTTCTTTAAACCTTTTGTTTCCTTGAGCCCTGGACTTAGCTCCATTACAATTCCTAGTGTTCCTTTTTTCCTCAAATTGCATAGCTTGCTCCTGTTCATTATAGATCTGCATAAGACTGGCCACTAATAACCACATGACATAGTCAATACTAGGCTGTTTTGAAATCTCCTCTGCCAGTACCATTAAATCTAAAACTCTTCAATTTAAACTCAGGCAGATTTTTTTTTTTTGGACAAAGGCAGAAAACAGCCACATTCTTCACCAAAATATCACAAGTATGGTCTCTAAGCCACTTACAAATATTCTCCTCTGAAACCTCTTGAGCTGGGCCATCATAATCTACATTGCTGCCCTTCTGTGTACCTAATAGGGCTGCCCATTAAGCCCTGCTTAAAATGTTCAGTTGCTTTCCTCATCTAAGTTCCAAAGCCCATATTACAGCAAGAAACATGGGCAGACTTGTCACAACAAGACCCCACTCCTGGTACCAACTTCTGCTTTAGTCAATGCTCTATTGCTGTGAAGAGACACCATGACCATGGCAACTCTTATTAAAGGAAAGCATTTGACTGGGGCTGGTTTACAGGTTCAGTGATGTAGTCCATTAGTGTCATGGAGGGGAGTCTGGTGGCATGCAGGCGCAGGGAGACATGGTGCTAGAGAATGGGATGAGAGATCTATATCCAGATCCACAGGAAGCAGGAAGACAGAGACACAGGGCTCCTGAAATCTCAAAGTCCAACCCCAGTGACATCCTTCCTCCAACAAGGCCACACCTCCTAATCCCTGTCAAGGAGTGCTATTCCCAAGGACCAAGCTCCAAATCCATGAGCCCAGGTGTCTAGTGAAAGCACTACAGTAGCTCTCATTCTCAAACAGTGCTAGAGCTCACTCGCCGAGACTACAGATGATCTTGTAGTTAATGTGCATGTGGGTCAAACATATTAGCTTTCTTGTCTTCTGTAGACCCTGGATGCTTTGGGTCTTATGTTGAATAAATTAAAGAGCCAATCCTCCAGATGTTCATCCACTAATAGGACGTTCCGCCTGTGTGTCCGACACCCCCTCTTCCTGCATTTACAGAGTTCTCATCCCGGCAGATCAAGACACAGATTAAAGAGAAAAGAGGGGAAAGCCCACTTGCAATTCATGTGGAATATGAGCTGCAAGAGTTAAAGCGTCCTTTCTCAACCTGTGGGTCGCAAGCCCTCTGCGATCAAATGACCATTTCGCAGGGGCTCGCCTGAGAGATCAGAAAACACAGATTTTACATCACGGCTCACGACAGCAGCGAAAATACAGTTATGAAGCGGCAACAGAAATAATTTTTATGTTTGGGGGGGGGTCACTACCATGAGGACCTGTATAAAAGGGCCGCAGTGTTAGGAATGTGGAGAGTCATTGACATCAACTGTTCTGGGATCACAGCTAAGGATGTGAACCCTTAACAGGGTTAGGGTTGGGAGGCAGGGGAGCACCAGGGAATGGTTTACAAAGAGACGGAAGCCTGGGTTAAGTAATTACTGACTACATATGTTAAAAGGTGTGTGTGTGTGTGTGTCTGTGTGTGTGTGTGTGTGCATCTCTTTAGGGAAAAAAACCTGTAAAGACAGGGCTCTATGAAAACAGGGAGCTCACAAAGTTGTCTCTCTTTTTTTTTTTTAAATGTTTTTTCTTCTTTTTTTTTTTTAATTTTTAAGACTTATTTATTTATTATAGGTAAGAACACTGTGGCTGTCTCCAGACACACCAGAAGAGGGCATCAGATCCCATTACAGATGGTTTTGAGCCACCATGTGGTTGCTGGGATCCGAACTCAGGACCTTTGGAAGAGCAGTCGGTGCTCTTAACTGCTGAGCCATCTCTCCAGCCCCCACAAAGTTGTCACTTAATAGCAAACTTGTTTCTCTTTGAGTCTTTGGATGGTAGGAACTTTTGGTAGGTGTGTGTGTGTGTGTCTCACTGTCTTACAGAATGTGCAGAGACGAAATGTAATAAATGTCTGATAGACAACATAGCATTAAGGAGGGAAGTTAAAAACCCACAAATGATGAAGGACATTTGAAACAAGATATATTTAATAATTGTTTGGGAGCAAGAATGGATAAGAATTGATGTTATATTAGAGATGAGTTATTAAATAGTCAATGGCTTTGTTTCTGTAGGATTGTAAGAGGGTTACGTTCACCGGACACTCTGTGGTGAGGTACACCGATTACATATATTAAACCATTTAACTCTCAAAACCTTGATGAGGTAGGCATTCTTTTATCCAGTTATCAGTGAAAAGATTGGCATTATTGCAGATGAACTTGCTTGAGGTCACAGAAGTTGGTAGGTGACTGGTCACAGGGACCACACATACTTTTTATTACCACCTCCTAGAATGACAGCCTCTGCCTCTGAGTATCACAAACATTGGAAGACATAGCAAGGATAACTTCCCCCAACCCCCTCCCCGAGTTAGAGTTTTTCAGGGCTTGATTCTGTCTGTATTTTGTTCTTTGGTTTTTCCAACTTGGAAGCCCGAATGTGGGATGGAAGTTTGACAAACAAAACAAAATAAAACAAAACAATAAAAATAGTTCCTGTAAAAGATGAGAGAAAGCCTCTGGAAACTGTAAGAGGTAGGATCTGGGTTTTACCAGCTCCCTGCCAACCTCTCACTCCAGCTTCAGGTATCCTGGCGAGGAATCCCAGGTCCGTTCTGCTTGTCCTCAATTCACAGTCCAAAGCCTCTTAGCATCCCAGGAGAGCTCAGGGTCTACAAGGCAGCCCCTGGGTTTCCAGCCAGAACGGTTCCTAGGGAAACCGCCTGGGAGGGATCCTGAACTCCGCGTGCGCAGGGCAGCCTGCACCGAGCCCCTCCTGGCGCCAGGGGGCGCCGCAGCGCGCGAGCCCTCTCGCCCCGCCCTCCGGCCCCGCCTCCAGTCCCGCCCTCTTCCCCGGGGCGGGGCTGGGGGACGGCCGCTCCCCTCCCGGCGCTCGGCGCAGGCGCAGTCGGCCTTCCTTCCCTCGGCTCCCATCGCAGTGCGCCCGCCGCGGCGGAGTGGAGCGGCGTCTGTCCGCCGCCGTCCTCCGCGTCTCCCGAGCCGGGCACGCGCACCCTGCGGATCTGCGAGCGCCGCCGAGCGCGGGCGGCGGCCGCGGCGGGTCCGGCAGGTGAGTGCGGCGGCGGGAGGGAGGGAGAGGCGGGCGGCGTGAGCACCGCCCCCTCGGCGCCTCGCCTCGCGCCCTTGTCCCGCCGGCCCGGAGCGCGGCCGGCAGGTGCAGGAGGCGGCGGGGAGGGCGCGGACGCCGCCCGCCCACTGCGGAGCCCCGGGGACCCGGAGGGCGGCGGCCCCGGCGCTTACCTGGCGGCCGGCGCGGCCTCGGGCGCAGAGTTGCTTAAGTCGCGGGCGGCGCGGTTGGCCGGGGACGTGCGGGGGTCGCCAGTTCCCGGTTTCTCCTCCGCGGGCGGCCCGGCCTGACTTCGGGAGTCGGGACACCGGGAGTGGGAGAACACCTGGTTCCCCCTGCGTGGGCTGCTCGTTCCCCCCGCCGCCCGCAGAAAAAGCGAGACTGGGGAGAGGATGGTGCCGGGTGGACGCTGCAGCACGCGAAGAGTTGCCAGTTGTTGGAGATTGAAACATCGATCCGTAATGGCTGGCTGGAGCACTCCGCTCCGAGTTAGAGCCGGTGCCCCAGAGAGAGGCGCTTCAGTTTCAAGGAAACGTTGCCTGTTCCCAGCCTACCTGTTCATACACTCCTCGGCGTCCCCCGTGTCAAGGAGAGAGCCCTGTGATCTTTTTGCTCTGGAATGATTGCATAATTGGAGGAGAGGCCGATAAGAGGATTAAAACAAACCGTTCTACTGTAAATTTCTTGAAAGACCCGGTTTCTGTTCATTACATTCACTGTTCTTGAGTTTTTGTTCTTAAACAATGAATCGAGTGGGCAAAAGGAGGCACAGTAGGTATGCAGCCCATCGTCTTGTAAATATTTGATACTGTTAAATATTTCACCAGTTTTATGGGGCCTTGTTCAGTTAGCGTGTGTTATTTATTTACTAGGGCTGTGCGTTTTCGGAGAGGACTTTTCATGTTTGAATAGACACTGCATTCTGAATCTACTCCTAAAGGCCCTCGGGGAACATATCACAGGAACTTAACAGTTACACAGATTTACTCAGCAATGCATTCTTAACTATAAGAACAGACATTTTTTAACTTTTTTCTCTTTCCGGTCCAACGATGTTTTGAATTAATGCATACCTTTGGGAACGAGCGTGCTTGGTGAAACGCTTCATTGAACCTTTCCCATAGCAAGTCATCACGGTCGGTTTGATGTTCATCTGCGTTGTGGAGTTTTGATGTCTCTGTTTAAATGCAGCTGTACTTTTGAACCAGTGTAATTCTATACTTTGAAACCTATTCTTTTCCTCAGATTGTTTTTATGCCTCTACTCTGCTGTATACATGGATACACTACAAATTTTTTTTTTTAACGGAAAAATTCCTAGGACCAGCCCGAATTTTTATGCCACGCATTTTTATGCCGTGGCAGAATGGACGTAATGTTTTGTATGTATTGTACGGGTTAGATAAACCTTTCTTCTCTTCTGAGGCAGGTCTTAGCTCTAACGAAAATGGCCTAACTTTCAGAATCCTCTTTCACCAACCATGCGACCTTGAGTAAATTATTTATTACTGAGCATGCTATGTAGTAACATACTAAAATGTCAGTAGTTGGCCCTGTACTGTGTTTCAACCCAACATGAACTTTATAAAGGTGGGATATGAGTTTAACTAGACATTCCATTGAGATGTGGGGGAGGGAGGGGAAGAAGAAGCCTTAGCTTGGCTGTAGGCGGGGAGGGCACTGTGCCTGTTGTTTGAGGCTACTTTGGCTCCTGAGGCCTCAGGCCATTTTTAGGTTATAGATAGCTTTATCAGATTTTTCAAACCTGGGAACTGAAGTGCAGAAAATCAAAATAACTTGCCTGAAGTACAGAGTTGTCAGTTATAGTGGCTGATCGGAAAGCCGGTATTAAAAACCATGTGAGAACCCCAAATGTAAATTTTCAACTCTGTTGTTCCTTATGCTTGCTACTGGTCTGTGTCTTCTGAAAAAAGAGCTTTGCATTTAGAGTGCATGCCAGTGAGAGGTGTTGTTATTTGTGTGTCTGGCGGCGTCGCCACTGCCACTGTTCCTGAGTTCGAGGTCCTCATCTGAGCTTGCTCAGGTCATTCGCCTTCACCGACCAAGAGATAGGTCATTCATATCCCCTTGCCTTTCGTAGGTGAGGAAATTGATACTTGAGTGGTTTTGCAGCTTAGCCGGGATCATATAGCTGATTAAGTGAGAGGTCGATTAGAAGTCAGGCGGCTTCAGTAACAGGGCTTGCAACCGTCATGAACCCATTGCTACTTGTGGTATAGGTTGTGACGCTGGAGTTGTTTGCTCTTAGTCACCATGTGCTACCAGTTCATGCTTGAAGGATTGCCTGGTCTTAATTACTGCTCTGCCACTTCATCCGTAGGTCGTAATGCTGAGAAATTGTTTTTAATTTAGCTTTTACGAGCTCGTTATATGAGTGTAATATGTAATTCCTATGTCACCAGAGGGTTTTAAATAAAATATTCAGTGAGTATCTACTTTGCAAGCCAGTGGGGGTTAAAGGAAGCTATAAAAAGTTGAAGGTGGGAACTTACGATGTTCCTATATACTGTATAATATATTCCTCAAAACTTAGAAGGGGCTGTGATATAGCTCAGTGGTAGAGGGGCTTGCTTTGTGAGACTTCAAGCTTAGTCTCTCTGTGTGTGTGTGTATATATATGCATACACATACATATATATATCCTTCTAATACATATATATACACACACATATGCTGAAAACATACTTATGTGGTACCGTTTCATTTATTAATTTTGATATTTGTGCTGCATTTATCCTTTCTTTTTCTTTTTGTTTGGTTGGTTGTTTTTGTTTCTTTGATGCAGGGTTTCCATGTGCAGCCTTGACTGTCCTAGGACTCACTCTGTAGACCAGGCTAGCCTCGAACTTAAAACTTAGATCAGCCTGCCTCTGCGTTGTGAGCTGGGTCCATGCTTGGGAGGGCGGTTCTGTGAGCTCTTGGACCACAGGCTTCACTTTATCTTCCCTTAGTTTATAGCTTAGCATCGGGCTTGGTACCCAGGAGGGATTGGGATGGATAATCCACTGAAGTTGAGCTGACAGCAGAAATTGAAGTGAAATAAAAATGTTCAGAATGAGAGCTGAAAGGGACTATGGGAGGAAGAGGGGTGCTTTTGGCAGCTGTTATCCTGCCCTGCCCCTCTTTCACCTGACAGCTGAAGGTGGTAGTTGTATCTAGTCCTACGTAGACTGACATCTGGATTCGGGAGCATGCCTCAGGGACCAAGACGACTTAGAAGAAGAGTGAGGTTAGCAGAATGGCCTAGGTTTATGAGAGATCTGTTGCTCGTAGTTAACAAAGATCAATGTTTTAAGTTTCTACACTAACTGGGAAAATGGAATTTTTTTTTTTTTAACTGGGCCTAATCTATTTCACAGATGTTACCACAAATGGTACATTTAACTCATTTTTAGTGGCTAAGACACAGGGAACACTGACTTTAGTAAAATCAAGCTACTGTTTAATTTACACGTTGTGCCTTGCACAGTCCTGTAAGGATTGTTGTGGAGAAGACGCAGTTAGTAAAACGCTTGCCTGAGTTTGATCTCCAGAACCGTGTAAAAAAACTGCGCTGGTGACTTTTATGTTGCTGTGATACCACAGCCAAAGTAGCTTATAGCTGAGTTTATTTTGGATTATAGTTCCAGCAGGTTAGAACTCCATATCGGTGGGGACAGAATGGCAGCTGGAAGCTGAGATGTCCCATCGTTGGCAACAGGCATGAAGCAGTGTGTGTGTACAGGACATAGGGCGAGGATGTGCTCCTGATGCTATCCCCAGTTAAGCACAGTGTTTCCCAAACACCTGAGGGCCAAGTGCTCAACTATGAGAACCTGTGGGGGACGTGACTCATTCTCACCACCCTAAGTTCGGTCTGGCGGCTGCACTGGCTCCCAGGGTCAGGGAGGCTGAAACAGGCAGATCTCTGAAATGCACCAAGCTGTCTGGCCTAGCATAATTGAGGAGCTCCAGGCTAGACCGAGGGGGGAGAGGGGGAGGGGGAGGGGAGACCAGGGCGAATGTCACCTGAGCAGCAACCCCGAAGCTGACCTGCTTTGGCGTCAACAGCTTCATAGAGGGAAGTTGCTTGTGTTGTGTAGGAAGTAGCAAGGTTCAGATGTTCGCGTTTTTCTGGATGTCCTTTACCTCTTAGGGTTGGTGTGGTGTGATGAGAGACCTTAGGAATCCTTTGTCCTGTCTCTCAGTCCGGACACACCAAGGGCTTGCCTCCTCTTATTTGTTGACTCTTCGGCCTTGACTAATGAGCGTCTCTGTGTCTGTTACTGTAAAATAAGGATTGGGACCGTTTTAAAGGGGTGCTGTGATGCTCAGCCAGATCGTGGACATATGCAGACAAAAGGAAACTGCCGTTGTAGATATTTCCAGGACGTGACCTTGTAGTGCTCTGTGGTAGCCATTTCAGCCTCTAGTTAAAGCCATTATTACCTTGAAGCCCTTTTTCCTGTTACATGTTGGCATGTTTTCCCGGGATGCAGGTCTGAGTCTTCGGGATGAAGGCAAGCAGTGTTTTCTTGTTAAGTGAGCCGGTTAGCGGTCTGCCCCTTCGCTGCCCTCTTGGCTCCTGTCCCCTTTCCTTCGCTGCTTCTCTTCCTGTCAGATCTTTACTCCAGAGCGCCCTGTCTTATTTCCCTGCCTCGTCAATCTTGTGGATTCCTACTTAGCATTTACCATGTAAGTTATAGTTTACTCTCCTTTGAGAGAATAGCTTTCCCCTTTCCCTCACTGCCTGTGCCTGCCGGGTAATCACCGCTCTGACAGCCCCAAGTCATCTGTGGAGTCTGCCCACTGCTCCATTCTTAGACCTGGGACTGAGGATATGCTGAGGCTGAAGCTGCTGGCCATACTTCTGTGAATCCTCCATCGTTGGATGGAGGTGTTAAGGAAGTGGGTTAATAGGTGGTATTTGTAACACTTCAATTTGTGATACACTCTTGAAGTAGCAAATTAATGTCAGGAGCCATTCTTCAAAAAGTCACACTAACTTAGAAAGTCATCTGAGAGCTAAACAATTATCTTGCCTGGTGTGGTAGCTCATTCCTTTAATACTTAGAAGAAAATAATACTAATAATCCCTTTTGGTGTTTTGAGGCAAGGTCTCACTCTTAGCCTGGGTTGGCCTGGGGCGTATATAAGTTGACCTCTGACCCTCTACATGGGAGCTCTGACACTCTCATGATCGCACACGCATCATACACAGTTAGAGTAACATTTTTTTTAAAAAAAAATATAAGGACGGGAGAGATGGCTCAGCAGTTAAGAGCACTGGCTGCTCTTTCAGAGGTCCTGAGTTCAATTCCCAGCAACCACATGGTGGCTCACAACCATCTGTAATGGGATCTGATGCCCTCTTCTGGCACACAGGTATACACGCAAGCAGAACACTGTATACATAATAAATAAATAAACCATAAAAATAAAAACCTAGAAAAAAATTTAAAACTGAGATCCATAGCTTTCCTGTTCAGGC
>NC_067491.1:17209621-17282121 GCF_947179515.1 Apodemus sylvaticus
CTTACTTTTTCATGATTATGCTACCATCTTTATGTTAGGCATTTTTATTTTCAGAGATTAAAAAATTAATATTCATATGGTTTCCTGTAACCTTATTTTTTTTCAAACCTATTTTTAATGATGGTTTTTAAACTCTTTAACCTCCCTTTTAGCCCACCAGCCGCAGGGGAAGTGGACCTGTTCCCCGTTTAGCAACTCCTGCCTGTGTTATCTGGAAGTTGGCAGTTGAGTTCACAGGTTAACAGCGGCAGCTCTATCACTGGCAGACACTTCCCAGGTCCACCAGCAGTCCAGTTTGTTAGAGTCGGCGTAGCAAACGCGAATCAGCAGCAGTGACAGCCTAGGAGAGGCAGCAGGGCCTCAGCCTCAGCACAGGTCAGCAGGAGGGACCGGAAGGAAAGCAAGAAGTTCTCAGCTCTGCCTCTCAGGGAAGAGATCAGCAAAGATGCTAGACCAACAGGCGTTGCACAGCTCCGTGTAGCAGCCAGCCAGCTCTGTCTCCATCATGCTGTGGAGTCCTATTTATAGCCTCCAAACATCACATGGCCTCCACGTGTCTTGCCTCAGCATTTGCATCCAGTCAGCCCGAGACTGTGGAAGAGGCAAGAAATTGCAGCAAGGGCTGGAGAGATGGCTCAGCGGTTAAGAGCACTGACTTCTCTTACAAAGGTCCTGAGTTCGATTCCCAGCACCCACATGGTGGCTCACAACCATCTGTAATGGGATCTGATGCTTCTTCTGGTGTGTCAGAAGGCAGTTATAGTTGTACGCATGTACATAAATAATTAAAAAAAAAAGAAAAAAACACCATCAGAAGGTTTTTGGTGCGTTTCCCTCTATGGAGTCCTGACAAATGCAGTTCAGCTAAGTAAGACAATACAGTACACGCGTGTTGTTAGCAACGAACCGTTCATTACGTGTCCTTTCCCGTGCTTGCTTTAGCAGAACATCCTCTCTCCTGTGTCTGCTTCAGCGAAACATTCCTTCACGAGTCCACCTCAGCCTTTCACATCCGAGTCCACTTTAACGGAACGTTCCTTCACACGTTCGCCCCAGCAAAACACCACCCAGCCGACTTTCCAAAGATCCCTCAAATTTCCACCTCGGTTTCCAGTTCACATTCAAACCCGTAGAATACAGTGAGAGAAGTCTGGCCCCGTGCCCCCGCTCTGCTTTTGGCTTTCCCTCCTGCTAGAGAGAATGCTTTCGGTCGTGTTTGTAGCACAGCCTCCAGTTCTGACTACCTGTATATGTTTTACAGTGTATGTGTTCCTGTACACATAATAAGTGTGTGCTTTTACTCCCCTGTCCTAGACTTAGAAGTCGCTCATGCAGCGGTGAGCAAACCCGACAGGTCTCTCTTTGATCCCAGCTTCCCACTGCACAGTGGAAGCTGCCTCCCGTCCTCCACACGCGTGCTGTGGTAAATGTTTTTAAAAAGTAACTTACCATACACAGCTATCCTTCCTGTTTTAAACTCACCAGCTCATCCTCACGGCCGTCCGCGGCAGTGTGTAGGCACCGAGCATCTTCAGGCACACAAGTAGCTCTGAGGAATGAGGCTGTCCTCACCTTACAAAGTCAGTCTTCCGCTCTGACTAATGATGCATTTATCTTTTCTTGTTTGTTTGTTTTTCCAGTGTGCCTGTTTACCCTAAGAGCATGCTGGGTCACATGCTGCACGGACCTGCTGTTTCTCTAGGTATTGCCACACTTCCTTCCAGAAGATCTATTGCATTTTGCATTCCTAGAAATTAAGATGCTGTTATATCTTGTAATTCGGTGAGCCTTTAACGTATACAAAGTCGAGTTCTACACTTGTGGGATAGAAGGAAGGGTTGTAGTTACTGGCGAAGTGTCAGTTTAAATGCAGGCTGCTGCCCTTGCTCTTGCTTAACCGCCAGAACTAGGTGGTAAGAACCCTCAGCTGAAGGAGGACACCCCACACTGGATAGGGACAGAGAAAGGCTGGCTCCGAGCTAGAAGTGTCCTTCCTGATTGGCTAGTACTGTTCTTAGAGCAGGAAGGTGTAGTCTCCTGGGGGGCGGGGAGGGGCGTGGAGGGCGTGGGGAAAATCAAAGGTCTGATCCAGCTGTGGCTCCTGCAGGCTAAGTTCAGACCTGCAAAGCAGGACACGCCCACTGGGGGCGGGGCGGGGAAAGTCAAAGGTCTGAACCTGAGGACTTAGGATAGGAGAGGCTGGTTGGGAAGAGAAAACTGCCCTCCAGGGTGGGAGAGGGTGAGATCCGGGAACGGGCGGGTGTGCACAGGGAGTCTGTGCAGACAGGAGATCTGTACATATGGCAGAGGTTTTACAAAGCCAGTTTAGTGTGAACAGGATGTAGAGGTTTTTAACCTTACCATGAATTAAGTAGTGAACTGTATTCAGAGGGAAATGAAACATACTTTTAGTATAACCTCTGGCTGTATTTTGTGTGAGAATTTTGTAAAAAATGGAAATTGTTCTTTTTGATAAAAAAATTAGGAAGTATCTAAGCTTTCGTTTGGCACAGTAAATATTTTGTAGTGAATAAAACTTTGAGGTCTGAAATTTCTGTTTGCTATTAATAAATGTGTTATTAGTAAATTTGCTTGCTTTGAAGTTGGGTGTTTACAGGTTTAGTTGGTAAGATTTTGGTTGTCCATCCATGGCCGTGTAGCGCGACATGTGATTTTGAGAAAGTATCAACATTGTGTCTGCCTCCTTCTTTCTGGGCCTGCTGTACTCTTGTTCTCTACTGGATATTCTTTTAAGGCTTTTTATTGGTGACAGGGATAACTAAAGTTTTCAGTTTACAAGTGCGTGAATACTTTTGTATTTTGTGGAAGAAGTGCTTGTACGCAGCTGGCGCTTGGATTTGAAGCTAAGAGTCATTCAAAGCCATCCAGGAGCTGCGGCAGGAGGATTGGAGGGGGAGTTTGCACTTCTCCCTGCAAGGAAAACATCAGAGACTGGTGTACAAGACTCTGTTACAACTAAGACAACAATTTGACAGAGACATGTCTTGTATTTTTTTTTTTTTGTATAAACTTTGTAAAATTATTGAGCAGTGCCGTACAGAGTATTTTCTGATGTAGAAATCAGAGCATACTTGTTATTAGTGGCTGTGAAATGAGCGTTTCACAGGAGCACAGCACTCGAGTGCCTTATGGGACTGTCTGCCTCAGTGCTCACCACGGGCAGGAGATTCTGATGATGATTTCATGATTAGCTGGGAGAATATCCTTGGACTTAGCTGTGTATATGTCCATGCATCTGTGTACATGCAGTGACTCAACATCTCGGGCTCAGAAGTGTTAATGCCTGATAATGGGGCTGTCTCGTAGGAACTCTGAAGTTCTTATGGAATTTGAAATGTTTTCAAGATGAAAACCACTGGTTTGTCCAAAGTTGCAGTGGAGGGATGGAATAGTAGGTTGAACCTAAGGCTCTCTTGTTCTAAATGGGAGGTGTTTATCTTAATGCCGTTTCTGCTGTTTCTAACCAAGTTTATAGATGAAATATATGTAGAGGAAATTAAGAAACCTTTTCTTCCTTCCTCATGCCTTTGAATCGTACCAACTGAGACAATGTTTCTACATTTCCACATCTTTCCCAAATCACTTCTGTATATTATTTTACCATGAGATTACTTTGAAATGTTAAGCAGTTAGACTTTTGTTGTTGTTGTTTGTTGTTTTAACTGTATTTTATTGTAAGCTTATAATTTATATGGATTATTTTACAGCTTAAGTATTTTGATTTTGTTTTGAAGTAAATCCCTAAAAATAACCATGTTCTTCTGTGTTTAGCTTAGGTTGTCTTATGATGAGGCCTCTGCTATGGCTAACGACCCCTTGGAAGGCTTCCATGAGGTGAACCTTGCTTCACCTACTTCTCCAGACCTCCTTGGTGTGTGTGACCCGGGAACCCAAGAGCAGACTACCTCCCCGAGCGTCATCTACCGGCCACACCCTTCGACGTTATGCACCGCCCCTATCCAGGCCAACGCCTTAGATCTTTCTGATCTTCCCACACAACCCGTGTATTCATCCCCGAGGCATCTAAACTGTGTAGAAATCTCTAATATCAGGTAGGAGGCTACCAGCACTCATACTTTGGGTTACTGTTATTTTTAAGAGTTGGCTTGCTAGTCTTAAATTATTCTTCTTAGAAAATTTGAATAATAAAAGCCAGGAATTGGCAAGTTTAAGCAGATGACCAGGCCAAAAAATGTCTTAGGTTTAGCATGTTACAGGATATCTGATCACACTGTGAACCCTGAGATCGTGTTATTGATTGAAAGAACCCGTTTCTAGTTGTGGTGTGGCTCAGCCCCAGCACACACCTTTAATACCAGTATTTGGGAGGTACACTCCTTTAATCCCAAACAATGAGGGTAAAGTTAGTTTGTTGAAGGAAGCATCGATTTTGGAAAGTGATGTCTAATGTAGTGGCCACAAAGTGATGAATCGGAGAAAGAGTTGACAGCATATGCCCCACTCTCAGGAGAGAGAGGAGAGGGAGGCTGCGTGGGGGGCAGTGCAGAGAGCAGAGG
Organism: Apodemus sylvaticus; assembly: GCF_947179515.1. Taxonomy (NCBI): domain Eukaryota; kingdom Metazoa; phylum Chordata; class Mammalia; order Rodentia; family Muridae; genus Apodemus; species Apodemus sylvaticus. The sequence continues at coordinate 17,214,160 of NC_067491.1, forward strand.
AGGCGGTTTTATTGGGGCAGTTGTACAGAGATGGGTTTCAGAGAGAGAACAAGCTAGAGAATGGGAAGGAGCCAAAGATTAGAACAGACTGTCAGAGTTGTTGGAGGCCAAACAGAGCGAGTCAGGAGTAGGCGAGAAGCCAGACTGACTCAGTCAACATGGAGAGGAGTCTGAGCCACGACAGCTGAGTTCACCAGCCAGCCAGAGTTCAGAAAGAGCTAGAAAGGGTGAGCTTACTCAGCAGCAAATCTCAGGCCTAGGCTGGCTAGAAGCTTCCAGGACTAGGCCTAGGTTGGCAGACTGAGGTAGTAACTCTCTGAGATGACATTTACTACAGGCAAATAAAAGTTACTTTTACATTAGCAGGCCATATGGTTTTTTTGGTTTTTTTTTGTTTTTTTTTTATAGATTTTATTTGCTTTTATGTTTTGTATATGGTTGTCTAGCTTGCATGTGTATCTGTGTACTACAAGTGTGTGGTACCTGTGGAGGCAAGAAGGCGGCATTTCATTCGCCGGAACTGAGTCACAGATGACTGTCAGCCATCATATAGATCTCTGTAAGACTAGCAGGTGCTCTTGCCCACCGAGCCGCCGCTCCAGTCCTGGCCACACAGGTTTTCTTCCAACTCTAGAGTTTTATTTATACGGTGTGAAAGCAGCTGTTCCAATGAAACTTGTGGCCATAGAAATTTCATATAATTTCTGCAGGTCCGTTGGTTTTACTGATCTCTAGTCATCCATTTCTGGCTTGTAGGCCTTAGGAAAACAGGTGGAGACTTGATTTAGCCTTTAGGCTGCAATCCTTGACTCTGACCTTGAGAAATAGCGTGCAGGAGCACTTTCTGTGGTGATGAAGGTATTCCTGTGCTGTGCAGTGTAGGTGAGAGCCCCCAGCCGCATGCCTCTTGAGCACTTGAAGTGTCTCTGGTACGAGGACCTGCTGTTGGTGAGATGTGGACTGGGAGTTCACTGCGACCTCCTGAGCTTTCTCTCCTTACAGCATTCATGTTCCGGACCCAGCAGCATCGGTGGCCTCTGTGGTGGCAGCCGGGCTCACGAAGTTAACCCCAAGGAAGGACAGCTGTAATGCAGAGAGGGAGTTTCTGCAGGGCGCCACTGTCACGGAGGCTTCCACTGGCAATGAGGACATCTTTGGATTGAGCACAGATAGCCTGTCCCGTTTACGAAGCCCATCTGTTTTGGAAGTTAGAGAGAAGGGCTACGAAAGGTTAAAAGAAGAACTTGCCAAAGCTCAGAGGGTAAGAAACCACGTTGTCCTTCCCTGCAGTGGTAGAAGTGCCTGCTGGGGGCTCTGAGCAGCCTCCCGCTGGCCCGTGCTCTTCAGGATGCTGGCCTTGCTGACCTGGGGGGTATCCTGGGTCTGTGAGTTACCCCAGCATGGAGAAGCTGCGGGGTAGGAACCGGAACAGCGAGACCCTGAAGCTGTGAGCCGACTGCTGTGTGTCTTGTTTTATCCGTAATACTGTTTCATGGGTTAAGTCCCACATGGATTACACGTGGCTGAATTATGTGATTGGCTTTTGGGAGTCACTTCCTAGAAGGCCACCAGTGTAGGTTGTTTTACTTGGAGGAACTGTTACAGTAATGTCATCATTTTTTCTCCTGCTAATTGTAAAAATTACCTGTATTTTACTTGGAGAATTTTCTTTCCGTAATAATTTCTATTTGTCTTCAAATTTATGGCCAGCTCTTATTATTCCCTTCCCCCCAAACTAAAACAGAATTACAGAGAGAACTCCATAGCATTAGGAGATAGGGAACATATTTATTTGTGTGTGTGTGTGTGTGTGTGTGTGTGTGTGTGTGTGTAGGGGGATGGTTATCTGTTGTGTGTGCAGAGGCAGAAGACAGCGTGGGCGATTTCCTCTGTCACTCCCTGTCTACTCCTTTGAGGCAGGGTCTCTCCTCGGACCTGTTTTCTTGTTTAGGCTAGAAGTGCTCCAGCACCCCCAATCTTTCTGTGTTCTCTTCATGTCTGGAGCTGCCGGGCTGTTAGAGGCTTATGCTAGGATGCTAGACGCGTTTCATGTGCTCTGGGATCAACTCTGCTCCTCACGGTCATGAGTTTTTAACTGTCTTGCCCTCTCTCTAGCCTCGGAAAAGCCTTAAATGAACAATGTTATTTATCAGCCTGAAAATAAAAGTAGAGTTCAGACACAGCAAGGAGGAGACTGGCAATGGAAAAGCCTGTGACCAAAATCCAGTGACGTCAGCAAGAGGAAGGGAAATGCAAAAGACAAATACGGAATCTTTAAAACATCAATAAAATTGACAAACTTCTGGCAGACTGACAGAGAAAAAGAGACAGTTTATCAATATGAAGCGTAAACCAGGGATTGCTCCTGACCCCACAGACAGCAGAAGGACAGTTGGGGAGGGAGTCCGTGTACATGATTCTGTCAGCTGTGGTCAGATACTAATTTGTGTTGTAAACATTGAGGAGGAACGCCGAGCACTGTCTGTTTTACGCCATGACATTGTTCAGACGTGTATCTGCCATGTAGCTGCCTGGCTGCTTCTCAGGAACACAGCTTACTTTTATTTTCCTTTATTTATATTTTCTGTTAGTGCCTCTCTCCTAGATCCATTGAGAATCTCTGAAATCTTTAGTTTGTAGTATCTGGAGCTGTATTGAAGTAACTGAAATGATTATGTTGTATTGAGCATGTACATAAAGAATTTTATTAGAATGATTATAATACAGTTTTAATATCACCATAGGACTCAAGTTTTGAGGAGAACTTGAAAATATTTTCTAAATTCTGACAACTTATGTGTGAGAATTATGTCACTGACCTTTTGTATTCTGATGACTTAGCTGCTTCGTGTTCATCCTTTTAACTCGGTAGCACTTTTTCGTTTAAAGTAAGTCTTGCTTCTTATCCCTTTGTGATGTGTGACCTTTAACTGGTGTGTTTAGGTTGTCTGTACTTAATGCAATATTCTTAAAATTTGGCTAAGTCTACTGTCTTACTGTTGTATTCTGTTGTTCTAGTTGATCTCTGACTTTACTCCTCCTCTTGCATTAATTCATTTTTGATAATTTCAGTCTTTCTTTCTTTGGCTCAGTGGCTAATTTTTGAGTTAATTGAGTAGTTGGCTTACGGTGAACAGCTGTAACTGGTCACCTCTGCTGAGTGGCGCACGGAATCTTAGATGCGGGTTTCCTCTTCACTTCCAGCTCTGGGCAGTGAATTTCATACACTTCCTTATATATTTTAAATCTCACCACACACTTTCACTTTGCATTAAACGCTTGATTGTTTTAAAGAGATTATACATAGCCGCTGTTCCCTGTTACTCTTTTATGTGTATCTAGATTTCTAACCTGCATTCTAACCTTCCTGTTTGAAGGGCACCTTGACCATGTTTCCTGTCCATGTATGATGTGGGGACCTTCTTTTATATGTGAAAAGGTTCCCTTTTACTTTAGTTTTTCCTTTCCTTGGGTCCAGACTTGAAGGCTGATGTATGTATTCTCTCTCTGAGTATTGAAGGTTTTCTTCGTGATCTACCAGCACATTGTTCTCACTGGAAGTTCGGGTCACCCCTGCCGTCTGCTGCCCTGTGTGTGACGCGTTTTCTGTAAGCAGTTCTGCTGTGATTTTCCCTTTTAGTGTAGTTTCTTCAGGGCTGTGTGTTGTCTGTGTGTGCATGCATGGATGTGTGCATTTGTGCATGTGCAGACACACAGGTGTGCTGTGCTCTTGAATCGTAGGGTTTTTTTGTCTTCATAAAATTTTGGATATTTTGGCTTCAGTTTCAAAAATCTTTCCATTCCTTTCTTAAGTCTCCTCTTTTGAACTTCTGTTATCTGTACATTAGATTGTGGGGTTCTGATCCTTTTTTTAGATTTTTCCCTTTGTGGATAAGGTCTCATAGTTCCCAGAGCTGGTCTCTCTGTCTGCAGTATCTAACCTGCTTTAGACTCCGTAGTTTTCATGTCTAAAGTCTGAACCTTTTAAATGATTGTTCGCTTTGTTGCCTAACGCGGCCACTCTCACCCGAGCTTCTTGAGGGCCCGGTTTAAACTTCCTAACGCTTGATGTGCTCGCGATGACCCCGGGCCCCCTTCCCCTGCTTCCCACCTCTGGGGGCCACAGTCTGTTGACAGGTGCCCACTGGCTTGAGGATTGTCTCACGCACCTTGTCCTAGGTGCTCGGTTGTGTCAGGAGGCTGGTAAGCTGGGCCCTGTTACCCGCCCTTGAGTAGAACTGGAAGCTGTCCCCTTTATAGTGCGACTGCACTTGCTCCGGTGACTCCTCTCAGAATCATCTTCACGTACACACTGAAGTTATTTTGAGCTTCACCAGGAAGAGTGTGCATTTTGTTTATGATTGTATCTAAAGTGTGTGACAGTCTTGCCATACTTTGTTGATTAAGTGGATTGTGTATATGGGCACGTAGACAAACTGTGTGAATAGGCACATATGCATACTATACTAGAGAGGGTTATTGCTAATATCTTATGAGCAATACAACCTCTTAGAAACTCAGAGTTTCATCTTTTATGTATGCCGTACTCTGAAGTAGAGGTTCATATTAGATGGGTGGTCTTAAGTAGGAACCTAAGTAAGAGGTCCTAAGTAACTAGTGACCCATGTTCTTCTGTGTTGGGCTTTGTAATCTTGTAGTACAGAGCAGCCACGGGCCAGCAGTAAGTCCACAGAGGCTTGAACTGGGGAGCCAGTGTGGGACTCAGAGTTGTGGGGTGGCAGGGTTACTGTGTGGTTCTGCTGTTGTCTGGCCTGTCTTCCCCAGGTTGTTCCTGAAGATCAGCTTGGACAGAAGAAGGGCTTTAGTATGTCCTTATTAAAATGTGGTTTTTCATATCTCACCCCAGAGCTCCTGAAACAGGGTTATTGTGTTGGTGCCTAGAAATAGGCATTTCCCATAAACTCCCTGTGAATTGTTACAGTCACCAAGAACGAGCCCTTCTGGGGTAAAGGGTTAGTGTCAGGTTTGATTCCTCCTGAGAAGAGAATGAAATTGCTTAGGAAGTAAACTGAACAGGAAAGCTTGCAGCCAGGCGGAATCCCCAAGAACGTGCCCCATTAGTTAGCATGCCCCTATTATAATATTGTAGCCAAAGAATGATGAACATTACGAGGCTATTTCATTAACATAATTTTGACTTTGTAGTGTGCAAGAATAAACCAGACATGACCCTGTGTTTATTTTGGCAGGGTTTGGTGGTGTATACCTGTGATCTTAGCACTCAGAACACTGAGGCAGGAGAATTGCTGTGAATTTGAGGTCAGTCTGGACTACGTAGTGAATTACAGACTACTTTGAACTAGAGTGAGACCTTGCCTTAAGAAATAACCCACACTAAATTAAAAACATTGAGTAGTTGGACAGAACAGATGTACGGGTGCCTCAGTGACTCTGCACTGTCTTCCTAATGTCTGAAGTTGACCTGGGTTTTAACATTGTTACCAGTTGGGCAGCAACAGGACAGTTGAGACGCCTACCCTACTTATGCATGAGTTTAATCAGTGCTGCTCCTGCTAACCTAGTTGAGTTGGTGCTTTATTGTTGATTTTAATTACTAGGTGAAATACCTTCAAAAGCGTCTCTGTAATGAGGTATCAAAATGGAAACCCAGACTGACAGGCTAAGAACCTGTCAGCTTAAAGAAGCACTGAGTCACGTTTCATTAACCGCATGTTTCTTGCTGTGTATGAAGTATGTATCATATGGAAGATTACGAAGGCCAGCTGGCCACACAGCGTGGCTGAGCGGTAGTAAGCACAGGCTTGGTGTGCCAGAGGCTTGGGTGCTTCAATCTCTAGCCCTGGGTGGGGTGAGGGCCTAGCTGACCAGCCCACCATGCCTGTACAGCCCCAGCTCCTTTGGGAGGAGGCTGAGCTGCAGAAGGATTTTTGGCCCTAAGAGACCTGGGACCAGTTTGTGGGACATAGCAAGACCCCTTCTGGGAATGCAGAGAGGATGAAGTCTTGGTGTTGTTGAAGGATGCTTATTATAGAGCCCTGATGTTCTGTGTAGGCGAACTTCTCCTTCCTTCTCCACATTTGCATTCTAAATCCACGACACTGGCCTAAAACAGAGGAATTATGGAATTACTGTGATCTGTGTCTCCAGTGGGTTTTGGGTTTTTTTTTTTAAGCTTTGCCACACTATACAAGTGGTGCATCCAGAATGGCCACCTGCTGGCTGCTTCCTGGATTAGAACACTTCAGCGTCTCCCCTTCTCTTTTTGGTGGCTTTAAGGTGAGTCCTGCTTCTTACTTTGCCTTTCAAGGCTGCTCAAGGCAGGTCATCAGCCGGCTTTTCTTTAGCTCCACCCTCCACCTTGTCACCCACCGAGACACTGCTTCACCCTCTAATTCCCTGATGACACCCGTCCTCACTTAGAGAGTCCCTTGTGAGTCTGCCGCGAGCCCTGCTTCCCTCAGCAGAGTGGGACTGCGTGGGAACCTCAGGTTTGCTCTCCAGATCGTCCCTAGCACCAGGACGGTTGCCTGACTCACTAACATGAAGCTAGCGTTCTTAGGAGGGAAGATTGAATAGCCGTGTTACCATGCAGGGCACTGGTAAGGAAGAGTGCAGATGGTAAAAGTACTCACACGGGGTATGCACGGTGCCATGTCTACCTCATTCGTGGTTGGCTGACCTGGACCTTGAAGCAGACAAAACAAAGGTCATTTGTGGGGAAAGAGTCCAGATGGATTGGACCAGGCTGGGGAGTGGAAGAGAGACCGACCAGACAGGCTTGACCCTGTTCCCAGTGTGACTCAAGGCCGAACTCTGCAGACGCAAATAGCACAAGCTCTTGAGGGCCTTTGGTGCTTGGGCAGCGTGACGCTGCTGTGGTAGGTGGTCAGAGGCTGGTCTGGAGCCCTGCCTCAGTGAGTGACAGGCACATCTGTGGCTGCAGTTGTCCTGCTCCTCAGGAGCACCTGAGTGCTCACTCGAGATTGCCGTCCTCAGCCCTGCAAAGGATCCGCGTCCTCTTGTAAGCTCTGCTGCTGTGCTTTGTGTCTAGGATGTGATGCAGCTGAGGACACGGTGTGCAGCTGCCTCAGATGAGCTTCTCACAACGTGCATATCTCACAGCTGCACTGCTCTCCTCCACTGTGGGTGCTCCCCACCTCTGCCCTGGGTGCTCCCCTTCTCCTCTGGATTGTCACTTCCCCTACCCCAGCTGCTCTCCTCCTGTCCGGGGATGCTCACCCTCCTCACCTCCTCTATTCCGGGTGCTCATCTCCGCACCCCCCTGCTCACCTTCTCTACCCCTGGTGCTCCCCTTCCCTCCTCCCCTGGTGCTTACCTCCTCCCTCCAGGTGCTCACCTCTGCCCCGGGTGCTCACAGTTCCCCTCCACCTCCCGTTTCTCCCCTCCCCTCCCCTCCCTTCCCCTCCCCTGGGTGATGATCTGTTATATGCACTGACCACAGTTACCTTTTGTCTAATAAAAGATACCTTAACTGCTTCAGAGTTTGGGAAATTACAGATAAAGTCCTGAAAACGTCTGTGTATGCATGTCTTCAGCTCTTTTGTGTCCACTTCTGGGTCTCTGGGTCCTGTGAAGTAGGAGGGGTGCAGGTGTGGAGTGTCAGCATTGCGCTGTAGGGTCAGAGCTCTGTATCTGGTCCTTGCTCATCCGTCTGCCCTGGCTGATGCTTTTCCCTTAGCGGGACGCTGGCTGTGCCGGGGCCTTGCTCCCCACCCACTACCTCTGCCCTGGGCGAGCTCTGGGCTGTGCTAGCGGCCTGCCGCCTGCAGGATGGAGCTGCTGCTTGTGTGTACCCACAGGCGAGGCCTGGGAAACCTTCCTGCTTTTCCATTTTTCTCAGATTTGTTCTTTCAGTTTTCTCCAAAGTTAGAGTCCTCGTATTTCGAGGTATTTGCGATGAGTTGTGTTTGAGAGTCTCACTCTGTTGACCAATCATTGAGGATACATTCTCTTATGTCCTGAGACCTGCTAGGCTCTCTTTTACCAAGCTTTGCTGAGATGATTTAGCATTACGTTCTGATGTCGCAGGATGTTTGGTTTTTAGGAGTTGTCCTTGGGAGATTAAACCCTAAGCTGCCTCCACAGTCAGAGCATGACTCACCGTTACAGACTCAGAGTGACTGTGAGGGACCTGTTTCTTACATCCTTGTTTGAAAGGTTAACATAGGGTGGCTGACTGCAGCATATAAAATCCAGCAGTTTGATGGTTTAATAAAATAATGGTGTGTTTGTGTGTCTGTGTGTGCACGTATGTGCAAATGTGTGGAGATCAGAGGTCAGTAGTGGATGTCTTCTTTAACTGCGTTCTGTCTTCTGACTTGAAACAGTCTTCCCCTGAGCTTGGAGCGCACCCGCTCTGCAGGCTGCTGTGAGTTCTGAGCAGCCGCCTGTCTGTGCCTCCTCACCTGGATCACAGGCTGCACGGCTGTGCCTCCTTACCTGGATCACAGGCTGCACGGCTGTGCCTCCTCACCTGGATCACAGGCTGCACGGCTGTGCCTCCTCACCTGGATCACAGGCTTGCACGGCTGTGCCTCCTCACCTGGGGTCACAGGCTGCACAGCTGTGCCTCCTCACCTGGATCACAGGCTGCACGGCTGTGCCTCCTCACCTGGATCACAGGCTGCACAGCTGTGCCTCCTCACCTGGATCACAGGCTGCACAGCTGTGCCTCCTCACCTGGGATCTCAGGCTGCACAGCTATGCCTCCTCACCTGGGATCACAGGCTGCACGGCTGTGCCTGGCTTTTTCACATGGGTTCTGGGTCCAGATCCAGGGCTTTGTGCTTTTATGGCAGGGGCTTTACTGACTGAGCCATCTTCCTCTTTAAATAAACATTAGAAATTAATTAATTTTATTAGCATTAATAAGCAAAATTGAGAGAGATACATGCTTGGTAGAAATAAGTGTGCTTAGAGAAAAGCTAAAGGTCATAGTGGGTTTATGTGATATTCACAGGTAGTCTTTGAATGCTTATGGAAGAAATATATTATAACATGTTGGCTTAGTTGTAATTCTAAAGTTTGTAATTTAATGTAATTCATTTTCAGTATTAACACATAGGAGATGGTATAACATTTTATAATTTTATTAACTATTATATAATCTATACAGTTTCACTTCAGACTGAAGAGATCTAAAACAAAATTATCAATTTCTCATAGGAATTGAAGTTAAAAGATGAAGAATGTGAGAGACTTTCGAAAGTGCGAGATCAACTTGGGCAGGAGTTGGAAGAACTCACAGCTAGTTTATTTGAGGTTGGTCTGTTTACATTGTGGCCCAGAGCAACATCTCAATTGTACGTGTTGATAGAATTGGTTTGTGAAGGCGTCTTGAGAAGGGTATGGGTGGCTTCATGTGTGTTCACAATACCTCTGAGCAAGACAGAACAAAATCTTGAAGGAAATGTAGTCTCTAATTTAAAATCGTGTGACGAGGGAATAGGACCACAAGCTCATCAGTGTGGGTTCTGCACAATGTTAACAATGTTGGTGTGAAAGGAAAGGTCAGTAACCTTCGTTTTAAGGTTTACCAGTTATTTAGGGCTACTTGAGGTTTTTTATATTTTTAATTTTCTTTTATGATTGCAAACCCTTGAGGTGCATTCACTGCAGCGGGTGATCTGAAGAGCATGAGGTGGAGCACCTTCACTGGCGGCTTGCCGTCAGGACCAGGATTCTACCCAGGACAGGCAGAGGTAGACAGATGCTCACTATTGTAAAGGACTGAGTCACATGACACTGGAGGGTGTCACATTCCAGGACTGTGAGGGGGGTTAGCAAGCCAGTCTGAGCCTGAGAACCTGAAGAAGCACGCTTGAGGTCTGAAGGACAAACGAGTCTTTCACTCGCTGGAAGGTGGCTTTTGATCTGCTCAGCCTCCTCTGCCATTGACTTAGTGCCTCCGCCTTGGGAGGTGCACCAGCTTGTTAATCAGATCAAGAACCCATCCCAGGATACTGGGTGATAAAACATGAAATAGGTTTGTCGCCCAGATGCTAACTAGGGAAGAAAAGTAACTCTGTTTTCCAAGTTTGTAATTTGTACATGTGTGTGAGAGCAGAGATCACAAGTGAGCACGTGCCAGGCTCAGGTGATGACAGCTAAGTGGAGAAAAGGACAGAACACATAAGTCACATGAGAAGTGTGACACTAATGCACAGGTTAGAAATATACTTATGCCTTGAGTAGTGAAAGGCACTACAAACACTGACATTTGTTTTGGAAACACAATACGGAAAGAGTGAGCTCTGACACCAGTTACAGAGTGCGTGGTGAGTGTGGGCAGATGGAAGTCACTGCTAAAGCAGCGTTCTAACATGGGAACATCTGGTTTGAATTCTCATAACCTAGGTTTAAAATGTACATTAGATAGACACAGGAGAGGAAAGAATCAAAGCATGCCAGCATGTGTACACATGTGCAAGCACACACATACATATGCACACACACAGATACTGCACCAAACAACAGCGAAGGAGAGAAGAGGAACAAGGAAGCTGTAGGACAGAGAAAACACAGATTTACAGGGGAGAGTAAGCCTTCCGTTACTTTAAATGTAAACAAGCCAAATTCTCCAATCAAAAGATACTGGGTAGATTCAGCCTGTGAGCGAAGGGGTGGAGAAGTATTTCTGTGCAGTGGTGAGGAAAAGGAGGCCACTTTGTGTTTGAATTGTACATAATAGACTTTCAGTCAAAACTTTGTTAAGAGATAAGGTCATTACATAATGACAAAAGGATCAGTTGATTGGATGATACAGTTAAGTATCAAAGCACCAATTTCAAAGCACCCAGATTGTAGCTGTGACTGTTTAGATAGAAAAGCAAGCCAGAGTGGCAGGGTGGAGCGACCCAGACCAGATGCCCCTAGACACGCCTACATAGAATGCTCCACATGGCAAAGAATCCTCCATCTTCTCCTGTGTACATGAAATACTGTCTGGGATAATTCCTGTTACATCACAAAATTCATTATAAATCTAAAAAGGCAAAAGATCCCCACTGCTTTTCCGTTTTTCTCGGATATGTTCTTGCAGTTTACCCACAGTGAGGCCTGGGAAACCTTTCTGCCACAGTTAGATCTAATTAGAAATAACAGTAACACAGTAAGCTACACAAGTATGTGGCTACTAAAACACTCTGCACTGTGGGTTAAAGACAGAGACAAAAGGGAATTTGAAAAACTTGTTGACAAATTGAGAACACAGCATAGGAGATGCAGCAAAGGCAGTCCTAAGAAAATGACATAGCAGTAAATGCCTGCAGGACAGAATCGGAGGACCCCCAACTGGATGCCACCACCCCTGAGGAAGCTGAAAAAGAGCAAACTGAGTCCCAAGCGAGCAGGGGGAACGAAATACTGGAGTGTAAAAGGAGCAGAGAGAGGAAAAAAAGGGAAAATATCAACAAAAGTAAGAGTTGGTTTTGATTAAAAAAAAGAAATTAACAAGCATCTTTTACTAAACTGAGGGAAAAAAAGAAAAGTTTTAAAAAGATAAAAGAAGAGCTGTACTGAAGACTTTTTAAAGGCCATAGAGTCCTTTAAGGAAGAACATACTCTAGTCATAAACTACTCCAGAAGAAATGGAGACATTTCTAGAAATACAGTTTATCAATAAGGAGGGAAGACGGCAGAGAGAGTTGGAAGAGACAATGACAAGTTTGCTAAAGCCAGCTTACCGACTGAGAGCAGTCCGGAGCTAGATGGCCTCACACAGACAAAGGGAGCGTCACCAGCCAGTGACCCAGGGTAATGTCCCCAGACGCTCAAACCGGAGCAGAGGGTGGTGCCCAGCAGGGAGCGCACCCGTCGGCAGGCATTCTGTGACGTCAGTGCTGCTGTACCACCAATGTCAGTGACAGTTACATGAGAAAGCAGACCTATGGGCCAATATTGAACCTTAATACACAAAGTTGCAAAAATCTTCAATTAAATACTAGCAACCCGCTTCCAAAAGCACACCTGAAAACCACACACCATGGCCCAAGGGTATCCTTAGAATGCAAGGATGATCCAGCATCAGCCGGTCAGTTCGTGAGTCAGCTATGATAAAAGGGAACGGAAACGTGGTGGTCTCAGTAGATGGAGAGAAAGCATCTTACAAAAGACAATATGATAAATCTTCAACAAAAGAGCTATTAGAGGAATGCTATTTAACATGCTGAGGACCAAATATTAAACACAGCTATACCTAATCCCTTGTAAACAGGAAGCATCTCCTCTGTGATCTGGGACAAGCCAAGGGCTTTCCGCCCCAACACTTCTTCATGTAGGACTAGGGATCGGGGTCACAACAGTTCCACAAGAAAAGGAAGTAAAATGAGGTCTGCAGACAACTGTCATTTATATAGAAAATCCAAAAGATTCAGGAGTAAAAAGAGAACTAAGAAATGAACTTCGTAAAGTTTGAGATTAATCAAATCAATGTTTATATACTATAAATGATTTGAAAAGGGAATTAGATAAATGGTTTCCCAGAAGCATCCACAGCAATCATTTACTTAGAAATAAGCAAGCCGGGCGGTCGTGGCGCACGCCTATAATCCCAGCACTCTGGGAGGCAGAGGCAGGCGGATTTCTGAGTTCGAGGCCAGCCTGGTCTACAGAGTGAGTTCCAGGACAGTCAGGGCTACACAGAGAAACCCTGTTTCCAAAAAACCAAAGAAAAAAAAAAAAAAAAAAAGAAAGCAGTGGTTGGCGCACTGGACGTTGTGACAGGTTGATGTGAAGGGAATTTAAAGAAGACATCATTCCATGGGTAGAAGAATTAATTAATTTCTGTAGTTATTTTCTGTAGAAAATGTAATTTCAGTGATCTACAGATTTGTTATAATTACTATCAGAATCCCAAGTATATTATTTGCAGAAATAGAAAAAAAAATCTTAATTCACATGGATGGACAAAAGAACCGGACAACCAATGTCCTCTGAGCAGGGCCAGGCAGCCGGATACAGGCATTGCCTGAGCTCAGTCTACGGCGAGGCGGCGGTAGTCGGAACCACGCTGTGGCTGGGAAGAGGGAAATAAGTAGAGCCCGGAAATAAGTGCACATGGACAATCCGCAGCTTGTTCATGACGGGCCGATGAGTGGGAGGAGGGACAGCCCCTTCAGAACACGATACTGGAGAGTAAGGCCTGCGTGCCTACGGAGATGACTGCACTCTAAGCAGACCCACACACTGAATCAAAGGACCCGAAACTACAGCCACTGGCTCAGGAAGAGCTGCCTGACAGGGTTGGTGAGTCGCTGCTGTTGTTTAATGTGAAACCAGGAGCTCAGGAAACATCAGAGAGACGGAGAAGTGGAATTACATCTACTTAAAGTCTGCAAACAGTCACCCAAATAACATACAATGCAGTGGAGAAAGCCACTTGTGCACAGTGTGTCTGCAGTCACCCAGACTGACATGTAGTGTGGCAGAGAGGGCATGTGCACAGTGTGTCTGCAGTCACCTAAGCTGACATGTCATGCGGCAGAGAGGGCATGTGCACAGTGTGTCTGCAGTCACCTAAGCTGACATGTAGTGTGGCAGAGAGGGCATGTGCACAGTGTGTCTACAGTCACCTAAGCTGACATGTCATGCGGCAGAGAGGGCATGTGCACAGTGTGTCTACAGTCACCTAAGCTGACATGCAGTGTGGCAGAGAGGGCATGTGCACAGTGTGTCTGCAGTCACCTAAGCTGACATGTAGTGTGGCAGAGAGGGCATGTGCACAGTGTGTCTGCAGTCACCTAAGCTGACATGCAGTGCGGCAGAGAGGGCATGTGCACAGTGTGCCTGGCACGGGGATAATCGCAGCGTATATAAGGAGTACCAAAATGAGCCACGCAGTAAAAGGAGCCTGGGCCCCTGACAGAGAGATGGACAGACATCGGAAGCTACATGAAAGGTGTGTAACTTCACCAGTCAGGTAATGCAAATGCAAACCCAGTGGAACATGAACACTCCTCAGAATCGCGCAGTGTTGGGAGGCGTGGCACTGTTGGTCTGGCTGTGACAGAGAAAAGTGTGGCGGTTTCTCCTTAAAACGTTAAGGTAGAGCCCGTGTACTGGCACATACGTTCATCCCGGCACTCAGGAGGCAGAGACGGGCAGAACTCTGATTCAAGGTAAGCGAGTTCTTGGACATCCAGGATTACATGGTGAGACCTTGTCTTTAAAAAACAAACAATCACAGGCAAAAACAACAACAAAAAACTAGAAGCATTCAACCCCCATTTGGGGTATATAAAGTAAATAAAATTCTTTTTTTTCCAAAAAGGTTTATTTATTTTATGTATGTGAGTACTCCGTCACTCTCTTCAGACACCTCCGAAGAAGGCGTCAGATCCCATTACAGATGGTTGTGAGCCACCGTGTGGGTGCTGGGGATTGAACTCAGGACCTCTGACAGAGCAGTCAGTGCTCTGAAGCACCGAGCCATCTCTCCAGCCTAGGAAATAAAATTCTTGATATCCCTCTTCTCATGTTCACTGCTGTGGTAGAATCCCAAGCCGGATGTGAACACAAATTCAGCTGTGACTGAATAAGGCTCAAGTGTGCTGTGTGCTGATATAGCATTAGCTTATTGAGAAGGGGAGTCAGGTGGGCGCGGCTCAGTGGGTAAAGGTGCGTGTTGTGCAGGCTGACTGACAGTTCAGCCCCCGGTGGGAGAGGAGTGCCAGTCCTGACGGTTGTCCCCCCATCTCTCTCTCTCTCTCTCTCTCTCTCTCTCTCTCTCTCTCTCTTTCTCTCTCACATACACACATCTATTAAAGAAAATCTTACTGTTCTAGGCAGTATAGATTGTCATGGGGAAGAGGACAGAAAAATATACAATGGACACAGTGGATGGGCTGAGGAATGGGAGGACGGAGTGTTGGTTAGAGCAGGCGCTGTAAGGCATGTAGGACCGGGCGTACAGGGACTGAGTCAGGTGCCGACGGTCACTGAACAGTAGACCTCAGGTGTTTCCACCACCACAAAATAAGAGCAAGGTGAGGGGGGTGTGGTTTTGTCCTAATTGAAAGTCAGCCTTCTGTTTTTACTGAGACAGAAATTTCATTCCTGTATGACCTATGGTATGCTTTGCTTTAAAAAGCAAAGTTGAGTTATGTCAACAGGAACTGTTTCTGTGTGGTCCTGAGATCCAAGAATGCCATTCGGCCCTTTACAGAGGTTGGTGATTCCTACATACCCTGGCTCCATAGACGGGGGGCTGTGAGGCTGAATGTGGGCGGCACAGGAAATGGGACAGCCGGAGCTCTCTGCGTGCACAGTAGCCAGAGATGGACCTGAAACCACGCACATACGCATCTCCAGTGTTGGACGGACGTCTCATCACACAGACTCACCCCTGCCATGGATCTGAGCGTGTAGCACGCTCACTCCACACTGCGTGGTCCACCACTTGTGACCGTGGCCTGACATGCCAGGGGAGGCCCAGATGCAGGCTTAGGAGCCATGTTTTTACTGTATATAGTTTTCTGTTCCCGTAGAAACATGCAGCTGAAAACAGGATTTTATAATATGGCCTGCTTACTCAGTCCTCAGGGTGTATGTATAAAAAGTCTGAATTTTAAAAATTGCTGTTTTAGGGCCAGCAAGGTGGCTCAGCAGGTAAGGACCGTCGTGGCCAAGCCTGTTCCAAGTTCTATCCCTGGGACCCATGTGGTAGAAACACAGAGCTAACATGTGAAAGTTGTCCTCAGATTTCTACGGGCATGCCACGGCACACACAGAATAAATTAATAATGTAAAAAAAATATTTAAAAAAGAAAAATTGCTGTTTGTAGTATTTGCTACAAGAAAAAAAATAAGAAAATCATAAAAAGAGGAGTTGGAAAAATAACATAAGAGCCAGAAGCTGTGGAGAAGGACTGCAAATGCTTTCCTCCTAGCCCCTGCCCAGCCTGCAGGGACCCGCACGTGACTGCCTGCCACCAGTCTAGCGGGCTGGGAGCACTCAGTGGGACCATAGCCCACCCTGATGAGCGAATGGTCCCGACTGGTCTGAGGAAGATGTGTCATTGTCTTTATATATATAGTATATATATACACACACCTGTATACAAGTATATATACTTGTATACAGGTGAGGCCACCACGTCCCAATGGATAGTTCATAATGTGGTCACCGAGAAGACTTGGTGTCAGAAGTCAAACTATGAGAGGGAAGCCTGTCAGGTTGGAGGAGAGAGGCCAGGTGTGGGCGAAAATGGCCAGAGGACATTATGGCACATGTCGCAAGTTGTCAAAGAAGAAATTTTATCAAAGTTATGTTTTTAAAAAGTTGACACAGTTAGCTTGGGATCGGGACAGAGTTTTTTAAGTTTCTGAAACTTTCCTAAACATACCTCTGCCATTTGTACTAGAAGCCGTTCTCAGCATTGTAAACTCTTCTTAGCAGAGCTCAGTCTCTGTGGAGGAAGCTTGGGGAGCCCTGCTGTGTACCGTGCTCACAGCACCTGACCTTCAGAAGGACGGGAAAAGACACTAACCCCAGCATCAGAAATAAATCCTGCAGTTCTGTGGTCATTGGCAGGCCTGTGCCACCTGCTTCGTGCCTCAGGCCAGCGCCCCTTCTCTGGGGCACCAGCTGTACCTATGTATCAGTGTCCCTCTTGAAGCTCGAAAGGTCACCCATATCCCACCTCACCTTGGGCTTCGCCCTGGCCTCGGTTCTGGTAGCTCTTTGAAGCTTTCAAAGCTGTTTTAGAAGCGCCGGCCGGCTCTTCCAGTCACCCACTCTTAAGTCTGACACCATCCCCGCCCAGTTCAGCAGGTGTTCTGTTTGGCATTAGTTTCTTCCGCATTTAGGAGACATCTGAGCAGATAGGGTTCTTATTTTGGAAATAACTGCCAAATAGTCTTCTTTTGACAGCTCCTCCTTCTTCCAGAAATATCCAGCAAATCTCAACAACTGCTGTTTTCAGAAGGGAGGTGCTGGGCCATTCCTTCTGACAGCTCGGAAGGACCTTGCCAGATGAGCAGTGTATGGTGACTGGGGAATTCCCATGGTTCATCTCGCTCATTACCACCTTCATAGTGAGCATTTAGTGTCGCTTGAGGCTCATGTTCAGAGATACCCAGGCTGCTGCAGATGATCAGCTGTGAGCAGCAGGTCACACTCTGGGAGAGCCTGTCCCCTGTCAGGTCACAGACCTGGTAGAGCTGTCAGACTGTTTATTAAGTATCTTCAAATCTCCTTTGGATATCTTACATTCCCAAATATTAATTCTGAAACCACATTTTGTTCCCAGTTATTCTAATCTATACAGATTATTTCATACCAAAGCATAATCTTTAAAATATGAGATCATGTTTTCTCTTCCTTGAAGAATTCATCTTTCACTTTGAAGTCTGGGATTATCACCCTGGATTTTGTTGCTCTTGTTAGAGTGTACCCTAGGAACTGGGTCTTATTCCTCATTCACTTGTCCAACTGGAAGGCAGGTGCGTGCCTGCAGCCTCCTATCTGTTGCCTTGGGAACGTGAGCGGAGAGGACTTCCTCCTCAGGCCACACTGTACAGTTGTTTTCACCCGTGTCATTTTATCCATGCTTTGTGGAAGCCGGAGCTCCTCCCTTGGGTGTTGTTTCTGCTGAGGTGTTAACTGTCTTGTCTTTTTTTGTGTGTTTTTTTCCTATGACTATAACATGTATCATGATTTAATTACAAACACCTTGTCGTAAAGAAGTAGGCTCTGACCTGCAGCCGTCCTCCATCCCCTTTACTGGGTCACAGTCCTGACACAGTGTCCCTTGGATGGACTGGATCCCACCTTGGCTGCCACAGTGCTAACAGGTGCTAAGTGTCCGGCCCATTCCTGACCTCCGTCTGTTTGGCAGCTGCTTTCCCCATAGTGGTTGTTGGTTCTTAGTTTCAGGCCAAAACTTGGCTCTGTCTTTGCTCCCTCATAGGCAGCTGCTGAAACGTGCTTTGAAATGTGTGGTAAAGTACTTTGCCTCCAAAATTTGAGACATTGACTTTTTCAGGAAGCTCACAAGATGGTGAGAGAGGCTAACGTCAAGCAGGCCACTGCGGAGAAGCAGCTGAGGGAGGCGCAAGGGAAGGTGAGTCTGGGACCTCACCACGGCAGGGGAGGGGACAGGATGGGGGAGGGGAGGGGGCAGGATGGGGGAGGGGAGGGGGCAGGATGGGGAGGGGAGGGGACAGGATGGGGAGGGGAGGGGGCAGGATGGGGAGGGGAGGGGGCAGGATGGGGAGGGGAGGGGGCAGGATGGGGAGGGGAGGGGACAGGATGGGGAGGGGAGGGGACAGGATAGGGAGGGGAGGGGACAGGATGGGGAGGGAATGAGGAGGCCTGTGTGCAGTGTGTGCAGCGTGTCACAGCTGGCTGGAAATCACAGAGAAGAATGTTGGAGTCATTTCTGAAAGTTAGTATTTTCTTAATTCACTGGGGGTTGGGGGAAAGACACCTAAGTAGATTTTATTATTTTAGGAGTGAAGTGAAGGTAATCATAAGCTGATACATTTTAATATTTTGAAAATTCACACCAATATTAGGAATTTTTGACCATTTAAAAATTTCCTTTTGGCATTATTGGCAGTTGAATCTAAGCCATATGGAAACCCAAAAAACTTGGATTGCTTTCCCTTCATTGCGTCAAAGAAAAATAACAGATTAGACTTATTTTCTGTTCTTGAACGCGTTTTCTCCAAATGGCTAGCATTGGCCACCTGTGCCATAAAGCACGCTGTGGGCGTGACGATGCTGCTTTCTTTTCAAGATTGATGTACTGCAGGCTGAGGTGGCCGCGCTGAAGACACTCGTACTGTCCAGTTCTCCAACATCACCTCAGGAGCCTCCTCTGGCGGCTGCTAAGACCCCCTTTAAAAGGGGGCACACGAGGAACAAAAGCACAAGCAGCGCCATGGCTGGAAGCCACCAGGACTTCAGTGTGATCCAGCCAATCGTCAAGGACTGCAAAGAGGTGACGCCCGCAGAGCGGACTGGGCCCCTGCTCCTCCTCCCGCCCTTGGCCTCCGCCTGCCGCAGGCCCGGGGACTCTCTGCATTTCAAGTTTCCATCTAGGGAACAAAGTGGCATGTGTCGTGTAAAGGAAAGTGGGTGCCTCGGGTCCCCACTAGTCACGGCGTTCTGTTAGTGCTGTACTAAAATACGAATATAAGAAATGTGAAGATATGGCGATTTTCTTGAAGATCACTAGTAGTTCTTTTTATTTGAAATCTGAGAGAAGCAAAGAAAGTTCTATAGTTGAGTCAGATAATTAAGAAAACAAACAGAACCCAAAAATAATCGAAGCCTTGCATTTTAGAAAACATAAAGATACTGCTTATCGGGATGTTTAGAGTAAGAGTTATGGAACTGTTACTCAGTGTTGGTTTTAGCATTGTGTGGAGGCATCTGTAGGGGACTGGCCAGGGCTCCTGCAGCTTCACCCACTGTGGAGTTGAAGCCAGTTCGTGCTGGAGTGGCTGTGTGGGGTCCTCCAGTTCCTGTGTGTGTAGAAGCCAGGAATCGCTACATCGGATAGCCAAGGGTAACCATTGTAACCGAATTACATTTGCTCAGCTATTAATAAGAATACAGTAACTGAAAAGTTTACTTCTCATCCAAGTCTGAATGTAACAAAATTTAAAATTCATATTTGTTTTTGTTAAATATCTAATATATTTCACTAGTCACTACTTTAATTCTGAATTTTGTAACTTTAAATAAGTGTACTTTTTTAAAAAAAGTTTAGCATTTATTGTAATTTTTCAGTTAAGTGTAATGCATTTTCTCCTGTTGCTTATAGTAAAACTTTTTAGATGGCGTCTCAGTATTTAAGGAGCTTCTCTCCTCTTTGAAATGTATAAAATAGATGCCATGTTCCAGCTTTTGTATTCTGCCACACTTTACCCTGGTGCTGTGTGACAATGCCCGGAAGTTTTATACAGATCAAGAAATGGTGACTGAATTATGCCCTGGGACACCGTATAAGACTCTGAAATGAAATGGAGTGTGCGTTTCTTTAAAAAACTGAACGCTTTTAATACCCGTGCAGATGTGTACTCGTGCAGGGCTTTGGGAATCTAAAAAGTTGAGCTTGACTTTGGACTTAGCAGTGTGTCTTAGGGTTAGCACTGCTGAGAAGAGACACCGTGACCAAAAGCAGGCTGGGGAAAGGGGTTTGGTTTGCTTATGTCTCCACCCCACTGTTGATTGTTCAAAAGACACCAGGACAGATACTCCAGCAGGACAGATACTCCAGCAGGACAGATACTCCAGCAGGGCAGGGACCTGGGGGCGGGAGCTGATGCAGAGGCCGTGGGGTGCTGCTCACTGGCCTGCTCTGCCTCCTCCTCCTCCTAGAACCCTGGCCACTAATTAAGAGCATGCCTTGAGGAGGTGTGATCTCTATCGAGATTCCTCCTCTCAGATGCCTCTAGCTGTGTGAAGCTGACATAACAACCGGCTGGCGCACTGTGTGACTTTGGGAAGCTATTTTTCTAAGTCCTGGTTTTATTGATAAACTTGGGGGGGGGGTCATCGTACCTGCCTGGTACAACCCGCAGGCAGGTCCCTGAAAGAGTCGGCTTTTGAGAGGTGAGCCTCTGCCCCTAAGCTCCAAGCCTCCCTCCATTATCCCCACTCCTGCCCTGGGGCTTATTTCTATTTTCTTGATGAACTAAGCAAGAAAATTTGAAAAACTTAAGTACTCTTTCTCCTTGATATATTTTGTCCTCTTGCCTTTAGCTTTGACTCAAGAAATTGATGAGCGGGCATGAGAAACAGATTGTCATTGTTCACCTTGAAGTCTGTAGGGAGCCTGGGTGCAGCAGGCCTTTGTTTTCTTGGGGGGACATCCACACCTCTGGATGCAGAGACCCAGGCTCATAGCCCATCCGTGGGGGTCGAGCCCCGCAGCCAGTGTGGCTGAGTGCTGCAGGGAGGAGCGCGGCTAGTTCTGCCGCCTAGTGGGGCGGTGTAGACGCTGCTTCACGTGCAGCAGGTGCTCCTGAGCCCGCAGGTAGGCTGCAGGGATCTGAGGGCCTGCGGGGAAGAAGGCTTTGGTCAGACTCAGATGGAGAAGAGAAAGGGGAGGACCAAGTGGAGGCCCGACCAGGAGCTAAGTGAGTAGTGCTAATTCAGGGAGTAGGTCAGGTGCTCGCGTAGTGGCTGCATCTGCCGCTTTTTGTCCTGTCGCTTACACTAAGGGATGTTTTAGCCATCCTTAAGGGACCCTCTCTAGTTAAGAACGGCCCCTCTCATTCTTACCGCACACTAGGTTTCCCAGGTTACACTCACTTTATTCTCGTTCTTCTGTCAATGAGGCTCCAGATTGGTGATTGTCAGAAGACACTGGTCAGAGAGGCCAAGTGCTGCTGGATGTAGCAGTCCGGCAGAGGCAGGGGCCTAGCGAGGGGCAGCCCGCTCACACGGTGAGTTCCAGGTGAGCTCGGTATGGAGCGAGACCCTACCTCAGATGAGAAGCGTAGCGGCCGTGTGCAGAGAGCCGTGAGGGCAGGTAGCATGTCCGCAAACCGTAGGCGACACACCCAGAAGGCCCCGCAGTCGTTTCCTAGAGAAAGATTGCTGTCGTGGATTACACACGGGACAGCTGAACTTTTATTATTTTAAATGAAGAACTTTCCCTTTTAATAATGTTTAATTTAGTTTGGTTTTATTAAGTGTTTTTTCCCCCTTTTTAAAGTTGTTTTGTGTTTGCTTTGGTTTGTTAGGCCGATTTATCTCTGTATAATGAGTTCAGATCTTGGAAGGATGAGCCCACGATGGACAGAACATGCCCTTTCCTAGACAAAATCTATCAGGAGGATATCTTTCCATGTTTAACATTCGCAAAAAGTGAGGTAATATTTTTCATTTTAATAGGAATGCATTGGAATCTATTGTACTTTCTACCACCATGTTTTATATTTTAATGTCCTACATTACTATAAAATGTCAATTTTAACATTTTCCCATTAGAACCATGATTATGGCTCCTGAACAGCTTTCCTCGTTGTATTAGTGTGCCATGTAGATATGTGTGGGAGGAGGGTTTGTTGTTGATTCGCAGACCAGATTCAGTTTTCCGTCTCAGCCAAGTTCTCTATCCACCCTGTTAAAGCTGTTTGCCAGAGTCAGCTCAGGGCAGAGTCCTCCACTAACCTTTAAGGCCCTGTTTGATCCCGGCCAGCATAGACCCTAAACCAGAACACCAAACTGCTTTTAAATGAAACAGAAACACTGTCACTGTCACCACGGCCCAGGGCGGAGGTGGTCGGAGGAAGAATGGAGCAGCAGACTGAAGCACATTGAAAGGGCCAGGTGTCAGTCAGTCGGCAACAACTGTCAAGTCATAGTGTCAGCTTGATCTTATGTGAGAGGTTTGTCTCCCAATAGCCTGCTAGCTACTGTTTAAGGAACTGAGTCCTCAGAATCTTACATGACTCTTTAGAGGACTGAGCGAATCGTCCTTGTAAGGACTGTGGGTGAACAGTGTGGTGCTGACCCGAGTGTGGACTGTGCGTTGAGGACCGTTCCCTGGTGCTGGTAATCTCAGTAGACTGAACCCTGACCTCCTCACTGGCCGCCATCAGAGGACACTCCATATCTCATCCTGGAGAGCTTTGTGCCTGTAAGACATAAGTTAAGAAAATATGTAGCTGAAATTACTATATATTGCTATCATAAATGACAAGTGTTTATTGTATAGATTTAGAAGATGAAACATTAGGATATTAAATTAGTTTTGAAGTGGCTTTATAGTTCATGTGTAACCATGCGTAAGGAATGGACAGAGTCTGGAATAGTAACTATCCTCTGCTGCTTAATACGAAACATTCTTGGCACTGTGACTGAGTTGCCTATCACTGCTGCGTAAGGCTAACTCAAGGTTGGGATTTGTGGTTTCCGTCCTTCTCTTTGCAATGGCTGCAGCCGAGTTAGTGAACCTCAGGGAAGCCCAGCTTGGAAGATTACCCAGTATGTTGTGTTGCTCTTTCTCTGCTGACGTTTGACCCTGTCTTGTTTTCAGCTGGCCTCGGCTGTCCTGGAGGCCGTGGAGAACAACACTCTAAGCATCGAGCCAGTGGGCCTGCAGCCCGTCCGCTTCGTGAAGGCGTCCGCTGTCGAGTGCGGAGGGCCAAAGTAGGTGTCCACACTGTGCCTTGTGGGAAGAACGTGTTCTTCAAAGCCTCCATGCTGTGCTGCTGTGCTGTTCATGTCTGTGGTTTAAGTGTGATCACATTTCTCCTCGGGTGTTTTCTTCGCCCACGTGGCGTTTGTCTTTAACCCTGTGTTTCAAAGTGAAGCTTATTTTTCCCGGAAGAAAAAGCTGCGGTCTGTTAGGTAGAGAAAGGTGTGTGGTTTATTTAGAGAATTGTAGAACATCCTTAGATATCAGCGTGGCTGTGGAGAGAGGAATAGCCAAGGAGAGGTGGATGCGGGCTGCGAGAGAGAGAGAGAGAGAGAGAGAGAGAGAGAGAGAGAGAGAGAGAGAGAGAGAGAGAGAGCGAGCCCTGGAGATCTCTTAATTACCAAATATGTACATGCTCGGGATACAGGCCAACTGAAGTTAGAGACAGTAGTGACCCTTGGTGGGTTGTTGGGGGGAAGAGGGAGGGAGGGGGAAAGAGGGAGGGAGGGGGAAAGAGGGAGGGAGGGAGGGGAAAAGAGGGAGGGAGGGGGAAAGAGGGAGGGAGGAGAAGTAGAGAGAGAATGAGTTATTTAATGAGTTATTTATGTACACTTGCTATCTGGGTAAAATACTTTGGTGTGAGGATTGCCATCAAAACTAGGTTGAGAAGGTAATGACAGAACTCTGTATGAAAACAGGACACAGGAGCTGGAGGGATAGCTCAGTGGTTAACAGCACTTGACACTCTTTCAAGAACCCAAGTTCAACTCCTAGCACCCACATCAGCCAACTAGGCAAGCACCTGTAAGTCAGGTCAGGTGCCTCTGGCCTTCACTCGCTTCACAGGAACACCCCCCCCCCCACGCGTACATGCACCCCCCCACACACAAACTCACACTCACACACACACACACACACACACACACACACAAACCTGGATACATATACATAATTTTAAAAAGAAAAATTAAAAAAAAATTAGTCCTCACCTTCCATATTATTTCTTTAAAAGACTCTGAAATTGGCAGTAGTTCTGTCTTCCACATGTGCCAGGTGTTTGGAAAGTACAGGCTGTCAAAGGAAGAACTACCCTGTTCTCAGAGCAGGGCAGCCTTGTCCTGTCCATTGCTATAAGGGGAAAGGCTAAAACCTCTGAAATTTTACCCCAAGCTGCGTACAATTATGTTTTAGTTTCTGTTTCAAAAATAACAGGGAAAGCATTTGCAGAGCGGGCTAATATGAGATAGGACGGCCCGGCTGAGCTCGGAGAGGCCAGCCGCTGGCTCCCAGCAGGGCTCTTGAGATGCTGTGCACCAAGGGTCTGTAGAGAAGGTGTCCCATGTGTCTGTCGGTACACAACATTCTCAGGATGCTTGGAGAGTGTTGGTTATGGGACTGCTGGGGTGAAGTGGCTGGTCACGTTCGTCCGTGAGCTACACATCCAGCCAGAGTTGGAGCTGGCGTTCAGTACCTCGACGACACCCTATAGGGGTGCTATAGCAGCCTGGACTAGAGGGGTTTATAGAAGTAAACTGTACAAACACCGAAGTATTTCCCTTTTAGCCCTGCAGCCCCTCAAATGAAAGTTGATATAAGGAAGGCAGTGTTTGAAATCTGAATGCCTGGGCCGTGTTTACTGTGGGATCTGTGTGCTCACACTATGTCAGTCCCATACTACACATATGAGAGCGCACTCTGCGTGGCGCAGACAGCAGTGTGCGCTTTCAGGGTTTTAAAAAGTGAATCAGGAAGGATGGATTTAGAGAGCAACTTACACCCAGTGCTTTTGTGCAAGGTCAGGAGGGAGGGAAGACGTTTGGTAAAACGGAAGTGAGATTTTTGTCTTTTTCTTCTTTTCTTCCTTTGTGTCTTTCTTTTACACTTTATTTTCTGTTAGTGTGGCAGAGTCACAGTGTGCATGTGGAAATCGCAGTATAACTTGTGGGAGTTGCTTTCTCTCCCAGTGTGGGTTCCAGGAATTGGACTCAGGCTGTTACACACTGCAGCCAGTGAGCTATCTTTAAGCAAACTGTGAAGTCCTCCCGAGGCTCCTGGGAACTGGGGTTCAGAAATGATTAAGCAAAGGGCAAGTCCTGGGAGCGTTAGAGAAAGACAAGGTCATTCTAGCTGGGACTGGGGAGCCCTGGAGGGGGGGAGGTTTGCCTAGGGTTTGGGGTGTGGGTAGAATTGGATAAATTGGAACAGGGAGAGTATGTTCAGAGGATCGGGAAGACGGAGGAGAAGAGAGAGGTGTGACAGATGAAAGACAGGAGTAGATGGGGTGGAAGAAGGAAGAGTTTAGCGGTGATGGTCCCCTCAGTTGGTTGGAAGTTAGAAAAGGTTCTGGCTTGTGGAGGCAGCTGTGGGCCTGGGTGTCTGTGCTGCTGTACGTGAGTGACAAGGTGAGCCAGAGGCCGGGATCTGAGGCTGGCCTGTGAGGAGATCCCGCAGAAGCAGCTTGTTGTGTGTTAGCATCAGACGGACGAGCAGTAAGCCCAGGGCCGTGGGCGCAGTGAAGAAAAACATGTTCTTACGCAGTTGAAGAGACGCTCTTAGTGGGCATGACGAAACATGTGCACACAGCACGCACACAGAGAAAGGGAACCAGAGCCAGTGCTGTGAAGGGTGTGTTTTATTAATCTAAAAATTAGTACCTGGGTCCTCATTAGCAAAATCCTTTCACAATGAGACAAGATGGTAAAAGAACTAACATATTTTCCAGAAGAGTAGCTGTAACTTTGTTTCAGTTGAAGGGAGCGTTTTTCTTCTGAATAAATTATGCTTTAGCACACTGCAAGGACTTCTAGCAGTTGAATCTTAAATTTACTGATTTCTGATCCTTCCCAAGCTGGTAGTTAGTACTTTTAAATATTGTCACAGATCAAAGCAATTCACGAGTGCGTGTGTGCGTGCGTGCGTGTGTGCGTGTGTGTAAGCAATAAGGTAAAGTCTCTTTGAAAAGAACTAAAAGATAGACTGTCTTTTAGAGACATTTGTAGTTGGCAATGACCTCTAAGTTAAAATGACCTTGTTCCAAATAACCATTGTGTACTTGAACTCTTAGAGGAGGCACACCTGTGTAATGTGTCTCGTAGGGTATAACTGACATCTAATGTACCTTATATATATTGTTTTTCTTCGTCATGTAATTTGTAATGGCATGTCAAATGCTATTGGCCACTTTCTTTCCTGAGAGCTATGCTAATTTTGCCTTAATAAAGAGGGGTAGTTGTGTCTGTCCAGGTTCCCAGCTGACTCTGGGCTGCTGCCAGTCCAGCCTGCTAAACACACGGGCCTCCCTCTCGGAGCAGGGGGGGGGGGGGCCTCCCTCTCGGAGCGGTGTGGGTGCGGCCACAGGTGGCGGCTCCTCAGTTATTTAGCAGCCAGCGGGTGGCTGCCTGGGGCCAGGCTTTAAAGATAAATAAGACACAGTATCTACCCTCCAGAAATGTATAGCCTTGTCCAGCCAGAACACCGACCGACAGACAGACAGACAGACAGACAGACAGGATGGTGTGAGCTGGCCTCCTTACACAAGGTTTTGTGCTTAAAGGGCAGCGTGTTTCTTCATACTTCTTACATCCCACACCAAATGCAGCTAACGCTGCCAACCACACATTCTCGGCTTGGCTGCTGTTCCGTTAGTTCGCAGTGCTTATAAGACGTGACTGATCCTGATTGGCCTCCTCAGCCAGGGAGCTGAGGTTAGGTTTCTTTTCTTTTCTTTTTTTTTTATATTAACATTTTTTATTAAATCATATCAGGAAGTTGAGGGCTGATCCACCACCAGCCCAGCTTCAGCAAGAGAGGCGTGTCATCTCGTACTAGTTGGGCTGCCATTGTTCTTGTTCCCCGACCTTAAACACATCCCTCCATC
The DNA here is from genome assembly GCF_947179515.1 of Apodemus sylvaticus. Classification (NCBI taxonomy): domain Eukaryota; kingdom Metazoa; phylum Chordata; class Mammalia; order Rodentia; family Muridae; genus Apodemus; species Apodemus sylvaticus. The sequence continues at coordinate 17,241,139 of NC_067491.1, forward strand.
AATTATCAGAAGTGTATCTCTGAACTTTAAATTGTTTCCCAAGATTTTCCACGTCAAGGCCAGTAACAAAAACATCTTAACCTAACTTTATTAGCAATCTACATCTCTAAATTCTTTTTTTAAATTTTTTTTATTCGATATAATTTATTTACATTTCAAATGATTTCCCCTTTTCTAGCCCCCCACTCCCCGAAAGTCCCGTAAGCCCCCTTCTCTTCCCCTGTCCTCCCTCCCACCCCTTCCCACTTCCCCGTTCTGGTTTTGCCGAATATGAGGTTAGGTTTCAAGTGAGTGCTGTGTGCAGCTGCCTGCTCTCCATCATCTGTTCTAGAAGGGTGCTCAGTGCTACAGTGGTCAGCTCATGCCGTGGGTCGCATCACACAGGGGCAGGGCTCTGTCCTGCTTGTCACGGTGGCCTGGCCTCCAGGGCAGGCCTATCACATGTTAGGGTCCTCGATAGTTCCTATCGTAATGAAAAAACTACTTGTAAAGAAAGTAGGGCAGATGCTTTCACTTATAAAACAAAACTGAAATTTGTTGTTTTACAGAAAATGTGCTCTCACTGGCCAGAGTAAGTCCTGTAAGCACAGGATTAAGCTAGGGGACTCCAGCAGCTATTACTATATTTCTCCGTTTTGCAGATACAGGGTAAGTGACATGACTGTGGCGTTTAGTAATGTTTGCTTCACTGTGGGAATGACTGGTTATGACGCCTCTCTCTTTTGGCCTAGATCACTTCTGTATGTAACTTTTTTACATACATTCGGTACATTCAGCAGGGACTTGTGAAGCAGCAGGACGGTGAGTGTTCTTACCTCATTGCAGATACTTACATTATGGTCAGCCAGGCAGAGCAATGGGGGAGAGCTGCTGGTGCTGTGTTGTTACTTTGTTTCCAACCCAAATCCCCGCTAAAAGAAATCTCAACTTAATCAGTTAATAAAACAAGCTACAAGCCTAGATTGGGCAGATCTTTCACGACACTACTCTATTTCCATCTATATTATCCCATAGAACTTGTGGTTTCTCCCTCTGCCCCCTCTCCGTTCATTTCCCCAAGCTCCTCCCTTTTCTGTCCCTCCCCCCCATTGTCACTCCTCTCCTAGACTCTCAGCTCCTCCCCCTTCCTCCTGCCCAATCATTGGCTCAAGCCTTTATTTGATAAGTTAAGGTGGGGAGAAGGTTCACAAGGCAGCTCCTCAGCTGCAGCCCCTCTGAGGAGTGGAATTAGCATCAAAATACAAGCCCTGGGCTATTCACAACAGTCCTGCAATTCCATTAAACTTCCTGACCACACCTAAAAATGTATGGATAATGTAGAACAAATACCTCACCCACAAAGGACCGAGTCATCTCCCATTTTGCTCCTGAGGTTCAAGTAGAAGTGGTTTACCTTGCAAGGGATGTGTGATAGATCCTGCCTGTTGAGGCCTACTATAGTCACCTTTGAGAGATTGAGTGACAGCTATGGGCACAGGGGGCTCGGTGCTGAGACAGGAGGACACCACATCCAAGGCCAGAGAGAGCTTTAGGATGAGTTCAAGGGCAGCACAAGCAAACTAATGGCATCCTGTCTCAGGAAAAAAAACGTCAGGATGGGTGTGGATCGGTACCCGATTGCTTCATTAGCTCGCAGGAGGTTCAGTGGCCAGGAGTGGGGAGTCTGTGGATGTGACGATGAGCGCCCTGAGGGACGAGCGCCCCGAGGGACGGGCTCACACTGACTTTCATTGATGGGAGAGTGAAGGGGCTGACTGCAGGTGTCCTGTGTTTCCTGCTCTCTTGTCCGACTTCCTAAGGCGAGGATGTGGTGGTCCCAAGTAGAGCAAGGGTCACCTTGTTTGATTCAGCAGAAGGGCGCTCGCCACTGTGGTGGCGTTAGCATCAACCCTGCGGGCTGCAGGTGGGCTTATAACCCAGCCTCAGAGCAGCGCTCACTGTGCACACGGGAGTGTTCCAGAGCCGACAGCAGACATGGGGAGAGCATGTCTCTTGTACATTTTTATAGATGTTGAAATGTTTCTGAACCGAAAGACTAGTAGAAGCTACTTCTTTTCCATCACATATGCTATTGAAAAGTTTGTGGAAAAATTCAACTGGCAGACTCAGTTCAGCCTATATGGCCCTGGGATATTGAACTGTGCCATATTTGTTTAGAATTGCATATAATTAATTTTAATATACAGAGAAGGCTTGGAACTTATCTCCAGTATTGGAGCTTAAAGGTTGTGAAACAAAAGTAGCCTGTGAGTGTGTAATGGTTTTTATAATTTTAATAAAAACATCATTTAATGGTTGATTATCGATAGATAATATGATACAGTTTTTTTTCCTTGTTATAAGATTGGTGGGAAGTCTGAAAACAACTGACTTTATGAAAATAGGAAGAAAGTATCTTGCTTGAGTGACAGATGTGACATTCCTACTGGTCTCTGTCCCTTTCCCACTTCATGTATCTAGTACACAGCACCTACCGTGTGTGTGTGTGTGTGTGTGTGTGTGCGTGCGTGCGTGTGTGTGTGTGTGTGTGTGTGTGTGTGTGTGTTTTGCGAGGAGTAGGGGGTGGGGGGTGGGGGAGCAGAGGGACACTGCATAAAGCTAAATTTTTATTTTTAAAACTTACTCATTATCTGAGCCTGTGTTAAAGAATTGAGGTCTGATAAAATCGAGGCACAGTTTTTCAGCTTTTGTTCTATAGCTGGGCCACCTTAACCCTAAACCCTAAATGCTTCAAGATACAAAACTTCTAGCATGGACATGTCAGCACAGGTGGACATACATAAAACTTTCTTTTATCATTACAAGGAACGTTCCTGAATGTTCAGTGTTCTGGGAGAACAAAAGGACAGGAGAGCTGAAGAGTGCAGGCATTCACGTGCTGCACAGTGCACCCTTAGAGACCTGAGCATTCAGTGCTCATGGCGGGAACAGAATTAGCACTTACTCCAGACATGCACGTGTCTACATTGCTCTGCATTTATCATGGCAACACTAATGACTGTCGTTAATGACTGGTAAGGCTGGGGTGCCCACAGAGCCTGAGGCGCCCCTGAGAACTCCTTGGTGTTAGGCATTAGGTGCACCATCAGAAATGCCCAGTTTTGCATTTCAGCTAATTATACATTTTCACTGAAACTTGAGCAGTAATTAGATGACACGTTATGATGTACATGTCTCTTCTCTGTTTGTGCAGTCGATCAGATGTTTTGGGAAGTTATGCAGTTGAGAAAGGAGATGTCGTTGGCAAAGCTGGGATATTTCAAAGAGGAACTCTGACACGCTGTGCGGGGCCGTACCTGCTGCTCCTCCCTGGACCACTGAAGGATGACTGAACATTTTTATGGTTACTCAATATTTATTTCTAAGGAGAGGGCAAAGACTTCCCTCCTCTTGCACACTACACTGAGAAGTGCTGTGATTTCTTTTACACTGACTGAGCTGAACTTGTGTATCCCATAATGGAGCAGACTATGAAGAATTGCAGGCCTGCTAGTGATGGTCACTCAACACTGCAAATCAAAACCACCAAATAAACACCAGATGGAACGCGTGTGTCTTTCTTAGCTCTGCCTCGGCATAGAGAGTTGCAGACGACAGTAGTAGTCTTCGCCTTGTACCCCTGTGAGAGGCAAGGAAGGAGCCAGGTGGCCAGGACTCCTTCATGTCTGTGTGTATGCTGACATCCACACGAAAGGCTTTATTTATTTTCTGTCCGCTGTACTGTAGTGAATCCCTCGATCATGGTTTGTTAAGTGTAAAAAATGGAGAACAGGGGGCGTTCGTGAGCATCCTGACGTAGGGCTTCACGTTAGCATCGAGCGTTATCGTGGCCCAGAGGGAGCGAACGTTGAGATTAATGGACAAGGGTATGGTCTAGAAGGATGGGGTCTGTCAGCCCTGAGCTAAAAGCTGACACGAAGAAACGACCAACCTCATTCGTACAGGTAAAAGGTTGGTGGTGGTGGAGACAGTATAGGAAAGCAAAGGGAAGCCATCTGCTTCCTTGACTCCAGCATGAACACTACGCTCATATTTTTGGAGCATAGCCTTGGACTTTGGATATTTCCTACTTATATATGCACAATTCTGAATCAAAATGGCCTCCTTTATTGGTTGTCTGCGTGTGAATGTTTGTCCGTGTGTCTGCGTGTGCATCTCACTCGGGCCTGTAGCACACAGATCTTCTGGAACTGGAGTTGCAGACAGTCCTGAGCTGCCGTCTCTCCAGCTTGTCTCTCTTGCTTTAAATAAATGAAGCATCCCTGTCAGTAAGCCTTCACATCTTAAAAATAATTTTCTACATTTTATGTGTTTGTGTGAGGGTGTGCCTGTGCGTGTGTGGCGGTCAGTGACAGCTTTTGGGAGTCTGTTCTCTCCTCCTATGTGGGTTTTTGTGATCAGATAGACTCAGGACATCAGGGTAGGAAGCAGCACCCTTATATGCTGAGCCATCTCTCTGGTGCGGATTTCCACATCCTAATCCTTGTGTGTTAATTGCAATTAAATATAATTCAGTTGTCTCTAGAGATTGGGCTCTTTTCCGTTCTTTACCTGTCATGATGTGATGAGTCCCCTTATGTGTACACATCTGTAGACATGGTGGCGTTTTCTGCATGTGTGCCCAGTCTTAAGGCGTTGGGACTACCCACTAGACATCTGAACTAGGCAGCCCACCCACAGAATCAGTGAACATGCCCGTCCAAAGAAGGTTTTACCCCAAAACACGTTTATTGGCGCTATATAAGGAATAAAAACAAGTTCAAAAGATGCTAAAAATTGTAGGGTGGGCTGTGTGTGAGGCTCACACAGCTCTCTGGCTTGGATCCCCAGCACCACACAACAGATGCAAGCAAGCCAGACACTTGGGGACGGTTTGCTGACAGCAAATAAGAAGCAGAGCTCCAGGACGATGCGGAGCAGTGGGACTGGTCATCCTGCGCCAGCACCTCTCGGCATCAGCAGTGCAGCGCGTGCGCACAGGAACATCAGTGCCAACAGTGAGAGCGACAGTAACAAGTAACAAGCACCGAGTGAAGACGCAGTGTAGGTAGAAATGAAGATGCCGTGTGATGACATTCTGTGAAGAGTCAAGTTGGATTCAAATGTGTATGCACGAAGCTTGGGGCAAGGGCTAGAAATAGAAGAATGGGGCATGAAGAAAATGCTAGTGTTGGGCTGGAGAGAAGGCTCAGCGGTCAAGAGCATGGACTGCTCTTCCAAAGGTCCTGAGTTCAAATCCCAGCATCCACATGGTGGCCCACAACCATGTCATAATGAGATCTGATGCCCTCTTCTGGTGTGTCTGAAGACAGCTACAGTGTACTTATAATAAATCTAAAAAAAAAAAAAAGAATGCTAGTGTTTATAAAAAAATATATTTGTATGAAAATGTGTGTTTGTATGATTAGTAACCCGAATAGGTACTGTGATAGAAAATACTAACCCCTTGTAACTCTGGGCCTGCACCCAGTCTTCAGGGCACCATGACTGGGTATGAGGAAGATCCGTGTGCTGTAGCAGGGCCATGGTGACAGATTCCAAGGATGAACAGCTCAGCAAGGCTCTGGGGTCATCTTTCCTGACTCCTGCCCTGTACACCAGATCCAATCCTCACCAGCTGTCGGCTGTGCTGTGAGGCTCATAAGCGATGTGTCAAGAGGGCTTTGAGAATCCCATTTCCTAGTGTACATTGATGCAACCTCCCAAGGACTAGCCTTCCAAAATGCAGTTGTGTTCCCTGCCACCACATTCCCATGCATGCTTCACTTGACGAGGTCCTGAGAAACTGAAGAGCTGCGATTAACCTTGACAGGCAGGTGCCTGCCCTTCCCGGGCGAGCAGTGAGGCATCTCCGCAGCTGGACATTGCCTTGTTTACTCTTCAGATGTATTATCAGGACATCCACTGTGCTCTGCCCTAACTGCCACCTCAGGGACCAGCGAGCGATCATACTGTTCCAAGTAGTATCAAGTTCGCATACACTGAAATACCAGGGGGCACGCCTCTGAGGAGTGTTCTCCAGGAAGTCTAGAAGCTGCAGATGTTTGCATACCTCTAAAATTTATTTGTATCGGAGGGAAATCTTGATAGAATGCAGAATCGATCAGATAAGGGGAAAGTAGAAGCCGCAAGAACAATTGTCTGTGGCTCTTGGGACAATTGAAGTTTAAATCGGAAGGTCAGGTTTGGTACAGAACTCTGAGAAATTGAAAATAAATGTTTGAAAGAGAACACATGAAGGAAAGTAGGTGGGAAACAGCTATCAGACTACCATGGCACAGCCAGTAGGTAGGAAACAGCATTCAAACTATCACAACACGGCGAGTATCAGGTTCTTAGGGGAGGCTGAAGGGGATGTGGGGAGAAATGAAGGGGTGCTGGAGGAGGAGAGGACCACACAGTTACCAGCCTGCTGACCCAGGGAGCGAGTGGCAGACAGACCGACTCCCTCTCCAGAGTAGCTTAGCCACATGTAGCCTCTGCAGCTCCGCCAAGAGGGTTTGACTTAACACTTAGAGAGGAAAAACTGTTTACAAGAATACTCTGATAGTATTCATCGTTTAACTTAAAAAGTTAAAAGGGAGTGTTCGAGGTAGAAGTAGCTATGGCATAATGTGACAAAGACGAAGAGGGGAAGAAAGGATGAAGTATGTGACTATGCCTAATCTTCTCCTCCCCAGTAGGAGGCAGGAGGATAGAAAGTGCAAGGCCATCCTTAGCTACATAGAAGGTTCAAAGCCAGCATGGACTTCGAGATCCTTTTTTAGATGGAAATATTAGAAAATGTAAGTATTCTAAGTATTGAATAACAAAATATAGCATACAATGATTGTTAGGCCTCAGCAAAGATTACAAAAGTTTAGATCGATGGTTCTCAACCTCTGGGTCACAACCCCTTTGGGGTTGTACTGGTTTGAATACTCTTGGCCTAGGGAGTGGCACTATCTGAAGGTGTGGCCTTGTTGGTGTAGGTGTGTCACTGTGGGCGTAGGCTTTAAGAACGTTGTCCTTGCTGCCTGGAAGCTAGTATTCTGCTAGCAGCCTTCAGATGAAGATGTAGAACTCTCAGCTCCTCCTGCACCATGCCTGCCTGGATGCTGCCATGTTCCCGCCTTGATGATACTGGACTGAACCTTTGAACCTGTAAGCCAGCCCCAATTAAATGTCATAAGAGTTGCCTCAATCATGGTGTCTGTTCACAGCAGGAAAACCCTAAGAGTCAACTGACCCTCTCAAGGGGTCGCCTAAGACCATCAGAAAACAGGTCACAGTTCATAACAGTGTTAGGAAGTAGCAACAGAAAGTATGTGATTTGGGGGCTACTCCAACATGAGGAACTGTAGCTGAGGATCTCAGTGACAGGAAGGCTGAGAACCACTGATTGAGATGGGGCAAAATGGCTGAATAAAATTACAGAATATAAGATTGTGAGGTGAAGCAAGGGAATCCGTAAAACCAACCCGGGATGCCTGGACACCAGAACAGTCAGCTGGACAAAATGGACAAGGTAGGCCCAATGTTAAGGCAGGCTTATTACAGAGGAAAAGAAGACCAATGTTGGGAGTGCAAACATTCGTCATTACAGATTCTGCATATACTCACCAGATAACAGCGGTCATCATCAGACGGGCCAGTTAACATGAAGACTCAAGCGAGGTGGACAAGTTCCAGGAAATAAAACGTTAATAAAGAAGAAATAAGGCCAGGTGTGGTGGCGCATGCCTGTAATCCCAGCACTTGGGAGGCAGAGGCAGGCAGATTTCTGAGTTCGAAGCCAGCCTGGTCTACAGAGTGAGTTCCAGGACAGCCAGGGCTACACAGAGAAACCCTGTCTCGGAAAAACAAACAAACAAACAAAACAAAACAAAACAAGAAATAAGCCTTACTAGTCTTATTAAATGAGATAGTTAAATTTTTCCTCATCAAGTTTTAGGCACAAATAGCTTTAGCAAACTTTAAAGAATAGGTTATTCTAATATTCAAATGTATGCAGATAATCATTTAGCATGCCCCCTACAGCCAAACCAAAACTGTCTTTATAGTAATACTTGCTAGAAACTGTATGAGGGAAGTAAAGTTTGTGTCTGTTACAGTCATGAACCTGACCCACTGACCAAAGAGAACTCATGTCAAGAATGCAACAGAAAGGGTCTATTAGATAATTGATCCCCTACACTGTAGAGTAATGGAAAACGCCAGTTGGTCAATAGATGCAGAAGACTGTCAAAAAATCAATACCTACTGGTAATAACTCGGCCATCTCTATGTGGGGGAGTGCTTTCAATACGATAAGGATGTCTGGAAATCCTGTCATCACTGCTCTTGGGAGAGGAATTCGAGAGACAGCTTTAAAATAACCAACAAGACAAAAGGCTGGAGAGGAAAACACCTCCCATGGAGGACATCCCAGAAAGTCCCAGGCATAGGTGAAGAACTACAGATATTTAATGACCATTGAGACTGGGAGAATGGATCTTCCCCGGGGTTGAGCCCTCTAACTGCTTTTCCAACATCAAGTGGTCAGCCCCCAAACACACACATAAAAAGACACAATGAATGAACTCAGCAGGCTGTATTGATATACTTACATGCACTGCGTATTTAACAATAATTAGAGTCCATGGTTTTGAGAGGGAACAGAAGGACATGAAGAGTTGGAGGGAGGCGAGACAGAGGTGGAAATGATGTAAATACAGTACCGATATATAAAAATCTCCAGGCTGGAGAGATGGCTCAGCAGTTAAGAGTACTGAGTGCTCTTCTGAAGGTCCTGAGTTCAAATCCCAGCAACCACATGGTGGCTCACAACCATTCGTAATGAAATCTAATGCCCTCTTCTGGTGTGTCTGAAGACAGCTACAGTGTACTCACATACATAAAATAAATACATCTTTAAAAAAAAAAATCTCCAAAAAGTGAGCACCCCCCCCCCAATAGCTCATACCTGCCTGTAATTCTAGCTCTAAGGAGCCTTCTGGGCTCTGTGGACACCCACATTTATGTGCACATGCCCATACTGACTAAAATAAATGTAAAGGTGGGTGAACTGGCTGGTTTTTGTGTGTCAACTTGACACAGGCTGGAGTTATCACAGAGAAAGGAGTTTCAGTTGGGGAAGTGCCTCCATGAGATCCAGCTGTGGGGCATTTTCTCAATTAGTGATCAAGGGGGGAGGGCCCCTTATGGGTGGTACCATCTCTGGGCTGGTAGTCCTGGGTTCTATAAGAGAGCAGGCTGAACAAGCCAGGGGAAGCAAGCCAGTAAGAAACATCCCTCCATGGCCTCTGCATCAGCTCCTGCTTCCTGACCTGCTTGAGTTCCAGTCCTGACTTCCTTTGGTGATGAACAGCAGTGTGGAAGTGTAAGCTGGATAAATCCTTTCCTCCCCAACTTGCTTCTTGGTCATGACATAGTAGCTCACTATGTAATGCAGGCTAGTCTGAGACTTACTGTATAGCCTAGGTGGTCTTTAACTCATAGCAATCCTCCTGCCACATGCATAACATAAATAAAAATTAAGCCAAAATTTTTTAAAAATCAAGGCAATGATATATTAATGTCAATGTTAAAATCTGACATAGTAGTAAAAGTTACACGGAAAGATAAGAGGGAACAAAAAAGCCTAATTATTGGAAAAGAAAAGAGATAGACTAAAAAGAGTTTTGCAGATTATGTGGTTGTCCACACAAAGAATCCAATTAGAAAGTCTGCCATCAGATTATTAGGCCTTAATTGGGCAGTTTATGAAAATTAATATAAGCATTAATATATAAGTGTGAATTCAAATATTTGCTAGTTTTGTTTACAAATGGTGATAAAACTTACAGAAACAAAGACTTATCTGTTCTTACTAAATGATAAGTAGGTAGTGTTCCTCCTGGCTTTGACAATCTGGTTATAAATGAATGTGCCCAAGTAAATGATATGGACATGCCAGGGCACCAGTGGAAAAGATGGAATGAGGGTCTTTGGATCGATTATGAGGCCGAATGTTAATGTTTTACTGCAGAAATGGACAAACCAGCCAGTGAAGCAAAAAAATACACAGTTCTGGAACAGACTTGTGTACATCAGACACAGCAGGCAAGCTCTAGGTCAGAGGTTCTCAACCATCCTCATGCTGTGACCTGTTAATACGGGGTTCTTCATGTTCTGGTGACCCCCAACCATAAAATTATCTTCATTGCTACATCATAACCATAATTTTGCTCCTGTTATGACCCATAATGCAAAGTCTGGAATGCAGCATATCCAATATGTGACCCCCCCCAAGGGGCTGTGTCCCTCAGGTTGAGAACCCCTGCTGTGGCTGACTCATAGACGTATCCATGAAATCAGACCAACAAACAAAAGGGGCGGGGGATGAGAAATTAACATTCTGTCAACATGCACAACTTAAGTATCGTGACCCTTCAGCCCTCTGGCATAGAAAATACAGATTTTAAAATATATTTTGAAATATCTTCTTATTTTAAGAATTTAAGTATGAGGCAGAAAGATATTGTGAAAGACAATTATAAAATAACATTGGTCTTACTTTAGAACTTTTTTCCACCAAACTGTGAGAAGACATTTCTTAGCATCATGCATGTATATATAAAGTTGAGACTGGTAGTTCATGCCTATAAAGCTAAGGCAGGAGGATTTTAAGCTTGAGGGAGGTTTAGGAAGTGATTTGCTGAAGGGAGTATAAGACAAGGGGCAGGCTTTGAGAGTGTATCACTTCCTCTGTCATCTTCCAAGTTCATTCTCCATAGGGATAATCGTTTGTGTGCTGTGAGGAAGCATCGCCTGTCAATAAAAAGCTGACAGCCTGTTAGCAAAAGGCAGGAAATAGACGGTGGGTATTCCTTCTGGTAGAGAGACTGTGGAGCTCTGGGGGACAGTCAGCATGGAAGACTCAGAGGAAGTTGGGTGTATAAAACTAAGGAGAAAAAAAAAACAGTCATGTTGCTGAACTCAGAATAAACTTGGTAATAAGAGTTGACAAACCAGCCTAGCTTACATCCTAGGCATTTATTCATAAATAAATAACACACCAAGTCGTTCTTCGGGAGCTGGGGTGTGGGTGGAAAAGCCCAGATTACAGTTTTCTGCTTTGTTTTTACGGTTAAAAGATGTGAGCCCTCAGCCTCCTGGCTCTTTCCGCCATGCCTAACATGCCACTGCTCTGCCATGATGGGCTCCTGTTCCTCTGCAACCATAGCCACAGTACGGTCTGCTTTAAACCACTCTCGGTTTATAGTGACTTATTCAGGGAGATAACTGAGCGGTAGCGTGCTTCTCAAGCGTGTGCAAGGCCCCGGGTTCTACAACAGAGGGGACAGCCCGACAAAACCGGGCGAAAGGCTCAGAATGTCTTGGCTGCTGTTTTCCAAGACGTACACAAATGAGAGCAGGCCTTGAAGAAAACATTTCATTCTCAATCGTAGAAACAGGACCACAGCGGCATATTGAAATATGTTAAACCAGCAAAAACGCCGGGTGGTGGTGGCGCATGCCTGTAATCCCAGCACTCTGGGAGGCAGAGGCAGACAGATTTCTGAGTTCAAGGCCAGCCTGGTCTGCAGAGCGAGTTCCAGGACAGCCAGGGCTACACAGAGAAGCCCTGTCTCGAAAAACAAAACAAACAAACAAAAAACCAGCAAAAATGAACCCCATAAAATCCAGTTCTGAAGATTTTAATCAGTATGGTCAGTCATGTATTGCTGCCATGTCCATCAATATATCTACTGTGAGAAGCCATTCATTTCAAAGTTGAGTATTTGAAACAAAATAAGGCATTTGAGAAAGACATATGTTGCAAGTTTTCTCTCCTATATAGAACTGAGATTTAAAAGAAAAGGTCTATTTGGGATGGGGTGGGGGTGGGGACGGGTATTGTGCAAAGGGAGTGGGAAGACAGGCCAAGATCACGAGCATGGAAATGCCATCATGAGACTCTTTTTTTTTTTAAAAAAAAAACAGTGAACGCATGACAATAAATTTAAAGGTAAGGAAACTGAAATGTTAAGCATTTACGTATCTGTGAATAAGTATTTCACTTTTATGTTTTGAGACATAGTATCTCACTATGTAACCCAGGCTAGTCTGGGACTCACGGTATATAGCCCAAGCTGGTCTTTAACTCATAGCAATCCTCCAGCCCCTGTCACCCCAGTGCTGAGATTGTAAGTGTGGGCTGCTATACCTAGCAACAATTCCACATTTAGGTATATGCGCCAGAGAAATACTGGCACGAAGTACCCCAGAATATGCACATAATAATGTTCTAGAAAAAAATTCAAAGCTATACCTATAAGGGGGGAGAATAGATGTTCACATCATAGACTGTGGTACCAAAATATCAAGTGCTTGCTACCTGCGATGTACTAACTTAGTAACACAATGAAAGAGTAACACTCAGATATGTAGCACGCTTCTTTTCTCATTAAGGTCATCTGTAGAGTTGTTGTGTGCATTTGTGTGCGAGCATGTGTGTGTGCACATGAATGTGTGTTGCTGTGTTTGTATGTGTTTGCACACGTGTGTGTGTGTGTGTGTGTGTGTGTAAAACTATTTTTTTTTAAATCACAAGGTAGTAACATGGTTTAGGAGAGCAGTCACCTGTGGATGTGGGAGAACTTGGGGGAGAAAGACACCAGCCCAAGTCACTGTCAATGCGTCAGCGTCTTCCCCAGGCAGCAGGTTTATAGGCGCTCATTGGTCATTAAACATCCATGCAGGAAACAAAAAGCAAAGGAGAAGCACTTGTGGGCTATCGGCGCCATGTTAGGAGCACAGTCTATGACTAGCCTAGTCCTGTGTGCACGCCTTCCATCCTGAAAGACCGGGATTCCTTTGAATTAGGTTTCCAGTTTTCTTCAGCTGACCATGTGAAGGAAGCTGTGTGCTTGCTACAGGAAATCAAAAGACAAGTAAATGATGCTTTGTATTTCCCACAAGTTCAAACTACCCAGTGGGGGGTTGTGGGGGGGTGGGGTGGGGTCAGGGATTAAAGTGTCAGGTTTTGCTCAGGGTGATGGTTCTGACAAATGTAGTCACTTTTCTGATGCTGTTGTGCCACGCTGCCCCTCGGTATCACCATGACACGAAGCTTAAGGGGTACCAAAGCTTTGGTTTATTTTGACACATTTACCCATGTACTTGCCTGGCCCCCAAAGTGCTGAGCCATAATTTCAGCCCTAAGTGTAGCTTGTTAGCTCACGGAACAGAATTGAATCTCCTTCTCTGCCTTTGAAAACCAGAAGCATCTTGGTGAACTGTTCGCATCCACAGGTACCCACTGACAGTGGGTTATAGTGTGACACTTTTTCCCTGTCCTCCACAAAGCTTGGAGTGAGTTTCCCTGGGTGTCTTGAGTTACTTGCATTAGACTTGTTAATTGTGTTTTACCTAAAAGCATAAATATTTCAAAAGCTTGCTTTGACTGTTGTCCTTGTATCCTATACCGGGTCTGTGGTCAGTTCTTGCTCAGACATCGTGCTAATTTGGATTTAATCATTGGTTATCTGGATTCCTGCCACAGCATCTTAACAGACATGAACCAGCATTCTAATGCAGCTGTCTCTCCAAGTTGGATGCAAATGTATCAGTTCCTAAGTGGAAACAGAAGCCATCAGTTTCAAGTGCACATGTACATGGTAAGTTCCCTTTAATGCTTTTCTCAGATTCCTGTGATTTGAGCTTCCAGGGAGCACAGAGCATTATTTGTTTCTTTTAATATTTTGGTGTTTTTTTTCGTTGTTTGTTTTTTGGTTTTTTTTTTTGGTTTTTTTGTAGCAAGCACATAGCATCACACAAGTCAAGTAAAAAAATGGAAACTCCCTTCCATTAAAAATGTAAGGACAGGGCTGGAGAGATGGCCCAGCGGTTAAGAGCACTGACTGCTCTTCCAGAGGTCCTGAGTTCAATTCCCAGCAACCACATGGTGGCTCACAACCATCTGTAATGGGGTCTGGTGCCCTCTTCTGGGGTGTCTGAAGAGAGCAATGATGGTGTACTCATATGTATAAAATAAATAAATAAATCTTAAAACAAAAACGTAAGGACAGGTCCTTTAGACCTGGGCCTCTATGTGATCTTAAAGACTCCGTACTTCCCTAAAATCTTATTTCCAAGAAATTTTCTCTCTCTCTCTTTCTCTCTCCCTCTCTCTGTGTGTGTGTATGTGTGTGTGTGAGAGAGAGAGAGAGAGAGAGAAAGAGAGAGAATAATTTGCTTATTTCCAAGAAATTCTGTGTGTGTGTGTGTGTGTGTGTGTGAGAGAGAGAGAGAGAGAGAGAGAGAGAGAGAGAGAATACTTAAAAGTAACCAGATGTAGTGGCACATGCTTTTAATCCCAGCACTTGGGAGGCAGAGGCAGGTGGATCTCTGAGTTTGAGACCAGCCTGGGCTACAGATGTGAGTCCCAGGACAGCCTGGGCCACACAGAGATACCCTGTCTTAAAAAACAAAAAACAAAAGCAAAAACAAAAACAAACAAACAACCAAAACCAAAACAATGAAATTTACGCACATGGGTATGTTACTGACATGTCTGTCTGTTCACCACTTTTGTGCCTGGCAGGAATCAGGTGACATGTGAACGAGAAAGGGACACACGCCCTAGTTCCAGCATGCTCTGGAACTGCAGCTAGTCACAGGTGGCTCTTAAGGGCCATGTGGGTGCAGCGATCAAACCTGGGCTCTCCACCAGAGCAGCGGGTGCAGACATGTTAGAAACGCCCTACATCATCTACACTAATCCTGACAGTGAAACAAGAGACAGATTCACTACGGACATTCTAGAAGACCATAGACTGGGCCAGACACAAACATCAAAATCACAAAGGAGCCCTCAATGGAAGCAGCAAGAGGACTATTCTGTCAATCAATCATTTAACTAACTGACTTATTTCCCTCTATTTTTGTTTGTCGTACTCTGGCTAGAACCCAGGGCCTTATGCGTGCTAAGCCAGCACTCGACCGACAGAATGAGCGTCAGCCTCAGCCCTGTTCTGAGGTTTACAAGGCTGCTGTAACACCGGCCATCTAGGAACACTCACTGAACACTCGCCTGGCAAACAAGAAGTCATAGAACGGCTGTTTCAGGAAGGGGAGAAACTCCGCGAGATAATGTTAACTTGACGTTATCGGTTTTTAGTAGAAATTATGGCACAAGCAGATGGCTTTGCTTACTGCACAAGGCGCATACTGATTTATTTAGGTGACATGTCAAGATGTCAGCAACTTATTTTAATATGGCTTAACCTAAAAGAAGCTAAAAAAAAAAAAGAAAAAGGGAGAGTACAAGGGCAATAGCTGCTAATAAATCTGGATGGAGAATATGTGGGTATTTTTGTGGAAGTGTTCTTCCAGATTTTTTTTTTTTTTTTTTTTTTTTTTTTTTTTTGGCTAGGTTCATGATGGTTTTCAAAATAAAAAGTTCGGTGGAAAAGAGGAAGGTTGGGCAGAATGATAGTTTTCTTTCTAACTATATGTTTCTTAGGTGATTACTGAACAAACTATCGCTAAGCAGCGAAAACACTTTTTTATTTAGTTCTGTCTCAAGATTATGAGTTAAAAAATAGTTTTAAATGTTTTAAACTGAGAATGTAGTATAGAGGGATGTTCATACTTAGCCTATACCTTTAACTTTGATAGGTTTTGAAGCCCAGAAGATGGCGGCACACGCCTTTATTCTCAGCACTCAGGAGTCAGAGGCAGGAGGATCTCTTTGAGTTCAAGGCCAGTCTGGTCGACAGAGTGAGTTCCAGGACAGTCAGGGCTACACAGAGAAACGCTGTTCCGTGTGTGTGTGTGTGTGTGTGTGTGTATTTGAAGAAGTCATCTAAGTATGTACTGAGAAAAATGTAAATTTGCACTTTACATTTGAAAATATTGAACAAAATTTTAACTTTTTATTCTAACAAAGCCTTTAAAATAACCCAGTCTCTTTGGCTACCACCAGAAAATGATTATATTGATATGCCCCCTTTTTGAGGTTAAAGAAAAAAACAGCTGTATTTTTTTTTTTTTTTTTTTTTTTTTGGTGGCTGACTGGATCTGCTGGATGAAGGTGGGGATAGAAGGAATGCTGGTGTAAAGAACCCATAAGAGATAAGGCTCTTGATTTATTGCCCATTTATATAATTGCGCGTATCACCAAGGACAAAGGTCCTTAAAGCTCACAGGCAAAGAAGAAGCAGTTCCTGAACCCGCAGAGATAGATTTGTTATTACTTCCCTCTTCGTGATTTTTTTCTCCTGGTGTGGCTGCGCGTCCTTTTGTTTTAGAATCACATTGAGCGCTTAGCCATCGTTCGGGCTTAAGCCGATGGCCGAAGAGATGCCTCGCATCGCATCCGTACAAAGACTATGGAGACTTTCCAGGAGTATTCCTAGGCTTTGAGTCCCGGGGACAGCACTCACTGCCTGAACTCTGATAGCTTCTGTCGGAAGAGGAAGCAGCCCTAGAACCCCGGCACCATGGACGTGCTGGATGAAACCGAGGCTCTGCAGCAGTTCTTTGAAGGTAAGAGCCCACTGGGCGCTAAGGCTTCTTCCCAGCTGTGAGCTGCGTCCACGCTCACTTTCACTCTCTGCTCCGCCAAGTCCGCTTACGCTTTGCCCCTGGAAAAATGCTATCAGATAAGTCCTGAGCTGGGAAGCTTTACTCGCTGCTTCGTTGATAGCAAAAGTCAGCGATACGGGAAATGGTTTTTAAAACACAGGATTCCGTCTTACCTAGGCTCTTCATTGAAAGTCAAGTGAACACTTGGATTAGCTATCCCCTGTCTCTAGGTATTAGGACTCATTCCTTCTGTCCTTCAATGCTTTAAACCTGCCAAATCTGTCTTCTCTCTGAGATGACTAAATACCGTGTAACAAAAAAAAGTACGATTTTAATTAAAATGTCGGTATAATTTAGCATAATTAACTTCAAAGCAGCCTAAGACAGCAAAGGAACGCCACTTCCTTCTCCCATCTTTCTGCTTGTTCATAGCTTTTTAAAAATGTGAAGCTGGACGGCCGTTTGCTTTTCCAGTTGAACTTCTCCCAGATGAGAGCGGCTGACGGCGGCATCGTCACTTTCTCCCTGTTCAATATCCAACATGGCGGCACAGTTGTTCACATTTTACAGGGAGGATGTTCTTAGAGTGCGTTCCTTTGATCCTGGATTCGGTCCCCCCACCCCCGCCCCCCAGTCCTGACAGCAACAGTGACATCATGCACCTTGGCCCTGCATGGTGTGTACCCCACATACTAATGCCATTACCTGGGTCCTGCCTGCTGGGTGCTTTCTGAGACAGTTGCCCAGACACATTTCTTTTGAAAGAGAAACCACCATTTATCCTGTAGATGCAAAAGGCAGTCTTTGTCTCCTACTACTGAGGAAACCTGGCCTCCTGTCTTTGCTTTTCCTGAAAGAGCTTTCAATCTCACACGATTCACCTGCTATACACATTTGCCACAGAGACCTCTATAAATATGTTCTGTAGTTATTAGAATATGTATTCTACACAGTATATACTTATTATTACTATCGTTATTGCAGTTTCTTTTTTAGTCTCAAACTAAACTGCATAGCCTCTTTGAAGGGGAAGGAGCTCTTTCTCCGCGCACAGTGTTCCTCTTCTGAGGTTGTAGCAGGAAAGACACTAAACTCTGGGGAAACAGAGGCACAAGCCCTGACCTCTGCAGCTAGCTGCCAATTTAAAAGAATTCCTTCCACTATTTAGCAAACACCGAGTGCCCGTTTATGCCAAGCCTGCCCTACCTCCTTTAGGTGGAACTTGCAGGGTGTTGAATGAAATCTTTCCCTTAGATCTTAATAATATCCTTTCCCTAAACTCTAAGGAATAAAAAGCTTCTTTAGAACAAGGTCAGCAAAACCAGACAGGGTGTGATGTGGTTGGTGTGCCGTTGCAGCCACACCTATCAATTTCTCACTGTTTGGATCAAATGTTATCTTGCATTTAATTTCATTGGTTACAAGTGAAACAGAACATAGACATGATCAGTCAGTAAATACATGTGTCATACTAACCCACTTTTAAACAGTGATTAAAAAGAATTTAATAACCAGAAAATCTCCCCCTTTTTCTCCCCCCCCCATTTTTGATGAAAAGATATCAAACCATTCTAGTGTAGTACTGTTTAATATGTAAACTATAATTATTTTTTGATTTTTTGAGACAGGGTTTCTCTGTGTAGTCCTGGCTGTTCTGGAACTCACTCTGTAGACTAGGCTAGCCTCAAACTCAGAAATCTGCCTGCCTCTGCCTCCCAAGTGCTGGGATTAAAGGTGTGTGCTACCACCGCCTGGCTACAATGTTTAAAGATTTATTTTTAGATTAGGTGTATGTGTGAGTGCTCGCTTACATGTATGTATGCAATGGCAGTAAGTGCCCTTAACCACTGACTCCAAATGTGTGTGTGTGTGTGTTGTTTTTTATTTACTCAAGGTCTGAAAAACCAATAAAACTCTTGGCAAACTGTTGAACACTTGAAAGCAATCTTTCTCCCTTCCTTGAAGTCTTTGTCTTAACTAAGACATTTTTCCTCGTAAGGAT
The DNA here is from genome assembly GCF_947179515.1 of Apodemus sylvaticus. Taxonomy (NCBI): domain Eukaryota; kingdom Metazoa; phylum Chordata; class Mammalia; order Rodentia; family Muridae; genus Apodemus; species Apodemus sylvaticus. Next base: position 17,259,695 of record NC_067491.1, read on the forward strand.
TTTGATATTAAAGCATTCAAGTTGACAGTATACTCTTGAATTTAAAAGCTTTGCTAGTCAAAGTTTATGCTGATGCTGGTGTCTGTTTTAGGCTAAAATACTGTGACTCCAGCTCCCTTGGACATCTGTGAGCGTGGCTTTTAGAACCCCAAGCTGTGCAATTTCTAGAACAGCCTCTCTAGAACACTGCCATCAAAGCTTTGAATGGTTTCAGTTTCTGTTTCCCCAGGCAACCATTACCACAAGGGGGCAGAAAAGACACAGGGAAGGCAGAACTAACTGGTTCTCAAACATGGGTCGTGATCCCTGGGGGGGTTGTCCAACGACCCTTTCATATTGGTCGCCGAAGACTATCAGAAAACGCAGATATTTATATCACAGTTCATAACAGAAGCAAAAATTACAGTTTATGAAGTAGCAATGAAAATAATTTCATGGTTGTCGGGGAGGTCAGCGCAACATAAGGAACTGTATTAAAGGGGCCGCAGTGTTAGGAAGGTTGAGAACCGCTGTGCTATATACAACTTGTTTGAGAATGTCATGGCAACACAAGGTTCAGGAAAATGCAGACGGCTCTGGAGCAGGAAACTAATGGCCAATTCTAGAGTAATCTAGAAAGGGCTTGGAGGAAGATGAGGTAGGTGAGGTAGGTCTGTAGGGTAGAGGAGAGACAAAGCTTGCAGCGTGTTGACGCCGTGCACCTAATAGCAGTGACTCCAAAATATTTACCCAAAGAATGAAAGAACAGTGCAAGTCCCTATTCCTGTCAACCAGTGGTTGTTGAATTGCAGCTTTGGTTGAGGCGCTCAGCAAGTCCAAATGCAGGGGAAGAAGAAAGAACTGCCCAGTAGCAGGATGGCCCAGTGAACGAACCAGAGAAAGTAGAGGCAAAAGTCACCATTGGTGGAAAGACTTAGACTCCATGATGCCTCCATGATGTCTATGTCGGTCCATGAGACAGACCAGGATACAAGTTGTCTTAAGTGGCCCTAGTATATTATTTCTCTAAAATGAGATACTGACTCTGACTGGCTGATGCTTCTGCCTTTTTAAGAGAAGGATCAGAAGCTGGGAACAGCCAAGTACAGTGTTCAGGACAGATGCTGCCCATTGCTGATGTCTTGGGGGGGATGTCTTTCCTGCAGGCAAAGAGTACCTTGACCAGCAGCTAGTTTACTGATTGTATTTCTTTCACACTGGGTTCGCCACTTCATTCCTGTCTCAAACAATCAATACCCTCTTCTTTCTTTCTTCTGTCTCAGCAGAATCTGAGCTTGTACAGAAGGCACAAAATGGCCAAGTGCCCCAGGACCATATCCCACCTCTAGAAGAGAAAGGTTACCGTTGTTACGGGCAGATTTGGTTCATCTCTGCAGTTAGGAGTTTTAGACAGCGTTGCCCCCAGTGTAAAGTTACTTTAGAGCGGTGGGAGCTTGTTTTATCCACACCACAGCTGTGTGGAGACAGTATACACTTTTCCAGGAGATGGGACAAGAATGAGCCAATGTCAGAAAGAACCAGCCAGATCATGCGAGTGATTTGGGCTTATCTGCACACTTCTGCCTGGTGTAGGCAGTTGGTTACAAACCATGCGGACTTGGCATGAAGCATACCCAGCAGACTTCCTCTCTTCTTTCACACTGGGATCCCTAAAATGAAGTCAATTTCGAGTTTAAATGTGGCCTTAAGAGTTCAGCTCAGACCTCAGCCACCTGCACATGCCACATTTGAAACCTATTAGGCTTGCCGGTGTCTTCTCCCAGATAAACCCTTCTAAGAGGAGGTTTCCATCGATTGCCTTGGTGTCACAGGTGTCATCTTTCCAGTTACACCTGGTTTCTGGCCGACGTTCCTTTGTCTTGGAACCTAATTGTTCAATACACAGGCACTAACATAGAGAGAGCTAGAAAGGGAGGTCAGTCTGTAATCTCACTGTTCAGTGCTTACTACTGTCCCACGTGTTTTGGTTTTGGTTTTGTGAATAATCCTTTGTTATGTAGCCCAGATGGGCATCAAACTCTAAAATCTCCTGCCTCAGCTCCCTTAGTACTGGAATTTCAGGTTTGTCTCACCAAATTTGGCTTTTTGTATGTTTTAAGTGAGCAAACCACCACCAAGGGATTATATATAACACAGGATTATATAGCTTTACTCTAGCACTAAACTTTCTTATGGGCCACAGAAAGGACAACTCTTATTTTTATTTTTTCTTTTTCTTTAAAGATTTATTTATTTGCTATATGTAAGTACACTGTAGCTGTTTTCAGATACCCCAGAAGAGGGCATCAGATCTACTTACAGATGGTTATGAGCCACCATGTAGTTGATGGGATTTGAACTCAGGACCTTTGGAAGAGCAGTCAGTGCTCTTAACTGCTGAGCCATCTCTCCAGCCCGAAAGGGCAACTCTTATCATCATGTATTCTTGCTGATGTACAGCAGAGAGCCACAAGCCGTGGCCTAGAGTCCACCTCTTACCGGCAGCCTTCGGATACCAATAAAGTTCATTAGAACGGATACCAATAAAGTTCATTAGAACACATCTGATCATGTCCACGCTGCCCACAGCTGCTTCGATGCCATGGTGGCAGAGTTGGGTGGTTTCAACAGAGACCATATGGGCTGTAAAACCTAAAATATTTACCATCTGGCTCTGTACAGGAAATGTTTGCCAACCCCTAGTCTGCAACCCAATTAGTAATAATAGTTGTTATTTATTGAGCCTTTTTGTGCTGCATATAGGACCGTAATTAAGACCATGGACTTTGAGTCTGCCGTCCTGGTTGTGAATCCTGTGGTTTTGCAATGTGCTATTTCTAGGACTAGGCGTGAGTGCACCTCTCAGGCCTTATGTTTCCCTAGTTGTAAAAGAAGAGGTAATTGTATTAGCTCAGTTTGTGGTTGTTTTTTAATTGTGCCCGGTGCAAAGAGGTCAGTAGTCTTTGCTTATTTTTAGTGTTACCATTTTCTCTGCTTACAGAACTTCTGGCCATCTTTCCTTCTCCCTTGTGCGACTTAATCCTGAAACTAAATGTCTTGCTTAAGAGTCATCCAGATAGCAAGTGCAAGGTTTGCCCTGCAAGACTGGTGACTGAGTTCGGATTTCTTAAACTCACATAAAAAAAAAAAAGTGGGGTGCTGCGTCATGCATCTGTAACCCAGGAGATAAGAGACTGACACAGAATTATCCGGAAGCTGGAGGCCAGTTAGTCTGCAGCAGGCAACATGGTGGTAAAGCAATGAGAGAGAGACTGCGTAAAGAAGCTAAGAAAAAGGGAACAGACTCTGCAAATGCTGACCTCTGACCCAGTGCCAGATGCAGGAGAACAAATCATTACTGATTTCTCTCTTTATCTATCGAATCAGCCCCCCCCAAAAGAGTGTTTCTTAGGACCCCAGGTTGTATTCACATACAGGGCAGAGACCTTGCCCTAAAGGGCTGGCTTTTCTAGTTGAAAAGAAACTAAAGAAATAAATAAAAATGATGAAGACCTACCTGACATGGCGGTTACCACCAAAACCCATGTGGATGCCCACGGTTTGGGCTGCTGCCTGAAGCCAGGCTAATATCTGTGAGTGATGGGGAGCCAGCTCCGCCCCTCACTGGCCCGCAGCTCAGGTTGTGGTGTGTGTATGAGAGAGCTAGGCCCTTATTGCTCAGGTCTTGGCTGATGGCTTCTGGTTGAGATACAGGTGGAGAAAGACTCATCTTCCTTTGCGGGGCTGGCCACTAGGAATTTTACCATGCTCCAGTGTATATGTGGACCACACAAAATGGACTTGGGTTTTTTTTGGGGGGGGGATGTAATGGGTGAGGGAATACAGACAATGGGGTGGGAAATCTGGGAAGTGAACAAGATCAGGGTACATTATGTAAAATTCCCAAATAACCAACAAAACAACAACAAAATGACTATCTAAAGAATTATGACTTAGGGAGCTGCAGAGACGGCTCAGAGGTTAAGAGCACTGGCTGCTCTTCCAGAAGTCCTGAGTTCAGTTCCCAGCATCCACATGGTGGCTCACAACCATTTATAATGGGATCTGATGCCCTCTTCTGGCCTGCAGGTGCATACACAGATTGTGTACTCAGACCTAAAATCAATCAACCAGTCATCAATCAATCAATCTTTAAAAGAAGACTTGTGATATCAATCTTTTAAAAAAGAATTATGAACTAGAGTCTGGAGAGGTGGCTTGGTGGTTGGGAACACCTGCTGCTCTTACAGAGGACATTCACTAAGTTCCTGGCACCCACATAGTGGCTCACAATCCTCTGTAACTCCAGTTCTGGGAGACCCAACGGTCTCTTCTCGCTGCAGCGGTCACTAGACAAGCACGTGATGTATACACACATGCACATACAGAACTTTAAAAATCTCTACAAAAGACAACAAAAAGATTCATGAATTCCAAGAGCAAAAGGTAAAAATAAGCACAGGGGCCAGTGTGGGGGCCATGCTGATGGAGGGAGGGAGAGTGGATCACGTGAGTTACAGCAATCGGGGAAAGGCCTCTGAAGAGACTGCACCCAAGGAGCTGGACCTGAGTCTTGACCAGGAGCAATGCATCAGTTTGGAAAGAGAGCATGCTGGGCAGAGAGAAGCAGTGCAAAGTCACCAAACTGAGAATGCTTTGGGGTCCCTTGGGGATGAGCTGAGGCGGGGGGGGGGGGTCGCTGGCTTGTAGTGAGCGACAATGGAGATCAGGTGTATTAGAGGCTGGATCCTCGCTTTTAGTGTCACAGAAAGCTAGCAGAGAGCATTCAGCAGGTCAGAAAGGACTTTCAAATGGATATGGTGTGATAGGAAAGGAAACCGGACTTTCTGGGAAGAATGATGCCACGTGTTAAGAGTCAGAAGTGGTACATGGTGTAGTGGATTTAGAGGTGGAAGATGAAAGGAAGTTCAGGTAGGGAGGGGTGTGTGTGTGTGTGTGTGTGTGTGTGTCATTTGGGACATTTTGACTTTTCAGATAGCTTTGAGATGACCAAACAGAAATGATGGTGAGGCAATTAGTTGAGTCTGAATCCCAAGGAAGGGCTAGGACTGCTTTTGAGAGTGGGGGAGTCTCCAGCTTCCCAGTAATGGCTACAGCTTTTGAGATTGGGTGAGATCACCAGGAAGGTTAAGTAGACAGAATAAAGCAATACCGAGGGTGTGGCCATCCCAGTGAGATTGGCTTGCAAAGTCGAGAGGGGGAACATGAGGTTAAGGTAGGAAATAGTGTTTGAAGAGGATCAGATAACAGACCAGTCATAGAATTACTTAGATAAAAGATGGTTGCATATGAACAAGTGGCTTCCAAGGGGTTGGGGGATGTCTTAGTTAGGGTTTACTGCTGTGAACAGACACCACGACCAAGGCAACTCTTATGAGGACAACATCTAATTGGGGCTGGCTTACAGGTTCAGAGGTTCAGTCATTATCATCAAGGTGGGGCATGGCAGCTTCTGGGCAGGCATGGGGCAGGAGGAGCTGAGAGTTCTGCATCTTTATCTGAAGGCTGCTAGCAGAATATTGGCTTCCAGGCTTCTAGGGTGAGGGTCTTAAAGCCCACACCCACAGTGACTTTGACACACTTACTCCAACAGGGCCGCACCTCCTAATAGTTCCACTTCCTGGGCGGAGCATATACAAACCATCACAGGGAGAGACCAGTCAATGGGTTGGGAAGAGAGTAGAATGGGAGGGGCTAGGATTGATAACACTTTGGGGGAATGTTGACTGTGGAATAGGGATCGAGGAATGTGTCTGTAACTGGAGGTGCACAGAGGAAGAGATAGAATTGGATAGTTGGTCTGGTTTTGATTTTAAGATGGGACATTTGCTAAAGAATTGGTTTCCTTCTGTAAATAATCCAGTCTGGAGAAGTCATCTGAAGAGGTAGGGGAGCAAAGGGAGACACTTATAGGCGGTGAACTTTGACCCAGGCAGGCACAGCACAGAGAGCATCTGGAGAGAGCATGCTCAGGTGGCAGGACCCCCACTTCCATAGTGGGAGGAGGGGGATGTTCAAAAGAGAGATGGGAGCTGTGGTAAATGTCTCAGTTCTGTGTGCTTTGCCTATTGCATTTGAGATGTCCTGAGAGAGACCAGGCATTGAAAGAGTGGTAGAGGCTGTTTGAGAATCCAAGTGGGAACTACACAGTTACTGTCTCAGAGGGTGTGTCGGCTTCCTAGGGCTACTATCGGAAATCACGTACCCAGTGGCTTAAAAATGATAGAAAACGCTGGGCAGTGGTGGCGCACGCCTTTAATCCCAGTACTTGGGAGGCAGAGGCAGGTGAATTTCTGAGTTCGAGGCCAGCCTGGTCTACAGAGTGAGTTCCAGGACAGTCAAGGCTACACAGAGAAACCCTGTCTTGAAAAACAAACAAAAACAAACAAAAAACAAAAAATCAACATCAACAAAAAAAAGATAGAAACTGGTCTTCTTACAGTTCTGGAAGTAGTTCAGAAGTTCAAAGTCAGCATGGCAGCATGGCACAGCTGACCGTGATGGCTCCGAGGGACACTGGCTTCCATGTCTGTCTCTGAGTTTTCGGGGGAGGCAGGCCATTTTCTGACTCCTTGAGTTGTGGGCACATCTGATTTCTGGTGCCGTCTTTACTTTCTCCGCGAGCCTCCTTCTCTCCTGCTGGAGCCCCTCTCCATTCCTTGGCAGTCACTTATTTATCCTGGACCTGGGCTGCACTCTGATTCAGGTTGATGGCATCCCAAGACCGTTGTCTCTCTTTTCCCTCACACCGACTTTCACTCCGGTTTCAAAGGTCTCCTGTCACGCCGGGATAGGAAGATCCAGGTCATTAGGCCTGGTTCAAGTGATGAGCTGTCTTTTTGATCTGGATTTCTCCTATCTCTGTGCTATCTCAACTTCCAGACACTCACCTGTCTCTTCCACTTCCGTTGCCAGTCTCCCATAAACACCCACTGTTGCTTTCGGCATGCGGTGACCTGGCTTCTGGACCCTTTTATTCTGAAATGTCTTCCCGTCAGTAGAGCCTGTTGGAAGTCTTTAGTGGGGCTCCTCTGAGAGCTGTCTGTACCCGCCACCGCCACCTTCTGCTTATTCCTGCACACACTCTCCTAGTTACACCCACAGCACCCTTGTTTCTGGCTTCTCTTCTGGCTTGTCCTCTGAAATCAGACCCCCTTCTCCATGTCTGCCCCGGCACCTTCTTCCAAAGCACATCTATTTGAGCAACAGCCCATGGGTTCCCACCTAGCAGCACAGCCCAAACTGCTGACCAGCTCCAGACCTGCGCTTACATCTCCCGAATGTTCACATGCGGACCAGACTCACCCTGCCCCTCCCTGACACTGCATCCTGCATGCGCTTTGCTTTACAACAGGTGTGTGTTCCTTTGCTCTGTGCGGGATGGCACAGCATGGGAGACTGGGTGATTTATCTTTGTCTCACAGGGATGGAGGCTTGACAGCCCAGGATCAAGACCTTGGCACCTGTTGTTTGGCGAGGACCTTCTTGTGTCCTCTCATGGTAGAAGGCAGAGGGGCAAGAAAGCAAGAGGGATGGATGCTTCCCGAGAGCTCTCTTGGCTGGAACACCAGGGCTAGAACAGTAGCTTCGTGGTTAAGAACACTGAATGCTTTTAAAGAGGACTGGGTTTGATTCCCAGCATCATGGTGGCTCACAGTCATCCGTAACTACGGTTCTCTTGAGTCTAATGCCATCTTCTGGCTTTCATGGACATCAGACATGCAAGTGGTATATAGATATACATGCAGTCCAAACACCCATAGGCATAAAATAATAATAAAAAGAATCTTAATCCCACCCTGAAGAATGGAGCCCCTGTGATCTCCTCATACCCCTCTGAAGGACTATCACACAACAACACACCTCTGAAGGCTGTGACACACACTTGGATGCTGGAGGGACTTGCATACAAATTAGCACCTCTCAAACTAGAAGCAGGGCTGTATCTCTTAATGTCTCTTCCTAATTCTCTATTAAACTGGGTCGCTTGCACCTTGGAAGTATATTTGAGCTGTAACCCAACTTCCATTTGTTTGGAAACCTCTCCCTTCCTCCCCTCTCTGTCTGGGTCTCCCTAGGTAGTCCAGGCTAGCCTTAACCCTGTGACCTCAGCCTCTTGAGTGCTGGGGTCACAGGGCTAACACCCCTAGCTAGGAATTTACCTTGACAATTTTTATTTTATCGTGTGTGATTGCATACACCTGTCATCTCTTTATGAGTGTGAGCGTGCACATCACCACAGTTCACACGTGAAAGTCAGAGGACAACTTTTAAAAGTCATTCTTTGGGACAAATGGGTAATGGAGATCTTTAGTAGAAAACCCAGTGGAGATGCTACCCGGGGGTGGATGGAAAACCAAAGTCCACAGCTAAGAGGTCCAGTCTGAAACTCAGGCAGGGTTATAAGGTGGCCTCCGGATTGGGATCGAGTCTTGCACATCTCTCAGAGATGCTCGCCATCAGACAGAAAGGAAGCCACAGCCCCGAGCGAGTGAGCGAGCGAGTGAGCGCTGCTGCTAGAAGACTCTGTTAGGTAACAGGCCTGGGGCCGGGAATGGCTGCAGGCTGCAAGCACAGCAGCTTTCCCATCTGAAGCCGCTCGCAGTGGGCCTTCCCTTCACACTGCGCGTCTTCATAAATCATAGGCATCGACTCTGAGCTCTGCGTTTCTGTTTGCACGTGGTGGTAAGGTGCATCATGGTGAGAGCCCTGGTTTTACCAGAGCATCTGGCTTCAAACACTGCTTCTTTTGCGTTCTTAAGGGCTGCTGACAGAGGAGTCCCTTTCTTCCTAGGTGAAGGGGTTGTGTGATACTTCATAAGACAGGCTGAGTAGTAAGACCAGACCTGTAGAAATATGTTCTAGTTACCTTCAGCTACCAACTAGGCACAGCCCAGAGTTAGCTGATGAATCTCATTGGAGGGACCGCCTCCATCGGATTGGCCCTCAACCATGTCTATAGGGGCATTTTCTTAATTATTGGTAGACATGTGTCATATAACCAAGGTTTTTTGTTTTTTTTTTTGTTTTCCAACTTGATATAAACCTGGACATACTTGGGAAAAGGGAATCTCAGTTGAAGAATTACCTCCATCAGATTGGCCTGTGGGCGTTTTCTTCATCAGGGATTGATGGAGGAGGGTCAGCTGGGTGGTGCTGTGCCTGGGCAGGTGGACCCAGGCTGTATAAGAACTGTAGCTGAGCTAACGTGGGGGAGCAAGGCAGCCACCGCCCCCATGGTTCCTCTCCCTGCTTCTGTTTGTGTCCCTGCCCCTGTCTCCCTTAGTGACGGACTGTTGACCCAAATGTGCGCCAAATAAACCTTTCCCTCCATAGATGCATTTATAATAGCATTTATAATAGCAACAGAAAGCAAATAAGGACATATGTCATGCCTGGCACATATATAGTTAATACCTGTCTCAGTCGGGGGGTTCTATTCCTGCACAAACATCATGACCAGAAGCAAGTTGGGGAGGAAAGGGTTTATTCAGCTTACACTTCTACACTGCTGTTCATCACTAAAGGAGGTCAGGACTGAAACTCAAGCAGGTCAGGAAGCAGGAGCTGATGCAGAGGCCATGGAGGGATGTTTCTTACTGGCTTGCTTCCCCTGGCTTGCTCAGCTTGCTCTCTTATAGAACCCTAGAACACCAGCCCAGGGATGGCACCACCCACAACAGGCCTTCCCACTCTTGATCACTAATTGAGAAAGTGCCTTACAGCTGGATCTCATGGAGGCATTTCCTCAAGGGAGGCTCCTTGCTCTGTGATAACTCCAGCTTGTGTCAAGTTGACACACAAAACCAACCAGTGCAATACCCAATAAAGTATTGACCATTTTAAGAAAAATTATTTTTATTAAGGATTTTCCTTAAGCAGGCTATGATCAAAATAAAACAAAACAAAACAAAAACAGTTAGAGACCATTTGGTTCTGTGGTATAACGTGCTGTTCTGGGAGTCAAGGCTGAGCCCTCACACACTAGAGACAAGCTCAATGGCCATCTACCATGTATTAATTCCTACCGTATACAACAACACAATAGGAACCATTATCCTCAGCAGTTTACAATCGAGGGAACAGATTCGTGCAAGGAACGTGGTGTGTTATTAGATACCAAAGCTTGCACAGAACTCTGACTCTCAAGGCTTGTTGGGGACGTCTATAGGGGATACCAGTAGAATTCATGGTTCCTGCTAAAGCACCCAGATTTTTTTTTTATGGTTTGCATATGAAATTGTTCTGGATGGTAAATAGTTGGTACTTTATTGCCAGCTCCAGAGCTATGGTAAGAAAGCAATGGATTATGCTTACAGAGAGGGCAGTCACAGAGGTAAAGGAAAAATAACCTCTAATACAAGGGTGAGAACATCAATACTGACCTGTCGTGACGCTTACCTTGTAACACAACCCTCAGGGGAGTTCAGGCAGCTAGGATTACCTTGCAGTTTAAAGTCAGTATTACCTCTCGATTTTGGCATCTGGGGTAGCCAGACTGAACCCAGGACCCGTATCTGCTACTCTGGTATTAGCAATAATAGAAAGAAAGGTCATGAGTAATAATGGGAAGAATCTGTTCATGTTATTTCACAGAAGGAGTTTATGTCACTTTTACAGCCCAAAGCTCTTGATAGCTTTAAGTACTGGGAGCTGAGAGCCTAGAACTCTCCCTGACTTGTATGCTTTTCTGCTGTGTGCCTTAACTTACTTAGCTTGGCTTCTGACTCAACCTTTTAGTTCAGTGGGGTTGTTTTTATTTTTGTTTTTGTTGTTTTGGGGGGGGGGCTTTTTTGTGTTTTTTCTATTTGCATGCTGGGATAATGGCACCTAGCTCATAGTGTTGTGTAGATTGATACTGAAATGCTGAGATGGAGGAAATCAATAGTAGTTATTGATCTCTGTTATATTGCAGCTATGAAAGAAACCAAAGTGCCTATTTTATTTATTTTGAGACAAGGATGAGTCTAAGCTCATACACATTATATACATTTCTTTTTTCAAGGCAATAGTCTTGTCTCCAGGGAGTTATTATAACTTTTGCATGTTCACATTAGTTATTGAACCTTTATAATCATAAACTCCATTTATAGCCCTTCATTGCTAAGCAACAAAGGACAAAGTACTGGCTATTTCCTTTTACCATGAAAGGTTCAACTTTTCTATATTTGTCCTGAAATCAGCATATTTTAGAGAGGACGGAACATTCTGTTTCTCGGAGGGCTTAGCTGGCAATTTTGTGTGGAGATAGGCTTAAACTTAGAAGGAATACATTGTGATTATTTTTGCTGTTCTTAGACAGGCTAAAGCTTTTTCTGCTAATTATATGGAATGTGAACCTCGAAGAAGTCTGAAGTTGAGGAATGACAAGTTCAGTCTAAGGCGAGGTAACGTGTTACCTGTGTCCTGCGATGCTCTGGCTGTAAGGCTCCTTCCTTTCCCGGGCAGTGGTCCTGAGGGAAGATTGAGGTGTGGTTCCTGCACTTACAGAGGTGCTGCCCGTGGACCTTGATAACCAACGGGGTTATCAAGTCATGTCATCAACCCAACTCCAGACAGGGTTTCTCTGTGTAGTCCTTGCTGTCCTGGAACTTACCCTGTAGACCAGGCTGGCCTCGAACTCAGAAATCCACCTGCATCTGTCTCCCACATGCTGGGATTAAAGGCGTGCGCCACCACCGCCAGCTTTTAAGAGTCTTAATCAGTCAATGTAATGGACATCTTTGCTTCAGATAAAAATGTGTATTCATTTCCATTGATTTTCAATAGGTAAAGCTTTGGAAGTTCCCAAAGAGTATGCCACGGTTCAAAATTTTACAAAGAACTTCAGTACAGCATAATTTTCAGAACTCATAAATGCATAAATGGAAGAAAATGACATTTTAAAAAGGCTTATGAGGCTATGTCTCATTTTATCCTTATTAAAACAGCACCAAAGCAGATTAGACTGTCCTGTCTAAACTCTTTATTCTGAGGTGCATTTTATATAAGTGGTGAGGGGTGAGGGGTAACTACAGATGTGGAAAGGAGACAGAGGTCCTCTCACTCCTCTCCTTGTGGAGTTTGAAAAGTTACTGCTTTGAAACAAATCTACCGAGAGGTCCTGAATGTTACCCAGGCAGGGAAAAGGCAGGGAGGATTCTAAACCTTATAATTCCCGCTGTAACCAGTAGTCAAGCTCCAGTGCCGAGAGCAAATGTCCTTCCACAGGGATTTGTGTGAGAACTTGGGACTGAGAGAGGTCTGTTAGGAAACCTCAAAAATATACAATAATTACAACAACAAAAAGTGAAAATAAGAAATCCAGACCAAAGAAAAAGAGAAAGCTATTATCCATATATACTAACTACAGTGCCTTACGCAGCATTTGAACTCCCGGCCCTCTCTCTGCCTAGGAGGGAGACAAGGCAGAAACCTGCTTGCTGCCCAGGATCTCAAACGCTGACCGTGGTGGTTAGCGAGGTCAGTTCTTCAATACAAGGCCAAGGATTTCATTCTCTTTGCTAGCATGCTATGGAAAAACCCAAAAATCTCTATGTCCCCATTTCTTTAAAAAAATTATTTATTTTATGTGTATGAGTATATTGTAGCTGTCTTCAGACACACCAGAAAAGGGCATCAGACCCCATTACAGATGGTTGTGAGCCACCATGTGGTTGCTGGGACTTGAACTCAGGACCTCTGGCAGAGTAGTCAGGGCTCTAACCACTGAGACATCGCTCCGGCCCTCTCCGCCACTCATTTCTATATGTATTTACTCTGACAGTTCATTCCCAGTCTACTGTAGAAATTATTTCATCTCAATCTGGGGTTTCTACTCTGCCTTCAACCATTTAGTCCCTGGATAAGACATGCACACAACCTTCGTATTTATAATAAGCTTCAATCAGCACAAGAACGGGACAGCCATGCTGTTATGACTATTTCCCAGCCAATAATCATATTATATAATCTGCCATGCTTTGTCTGGGCTGCTCTTAACTCCAGTTAGCCAACCCACATGGCCATTATTTTCCCCTCTCTTCACCTTCTTCTCTTCCTCCTTGTTCTCCTCTCTGACCCCAAGCCTGGAACCCTAAACCCTGCCTATGTCTCCTCTGCCAGTATTGGCCATTAGCATCTTTATTCACCAATCAGAAATAACTTGGGGCAAGGTCGCATATCGTCACTTGGTCTACAGGCAGACTCTGGGGCAACCAAGTCTTAGAAGCAGGGTGGTGTCTGCACTTAACATTTCAATACACAGCAACAGACCGGACCTCAACACCAGTCTATCTTCCAGGCTTCCCTCCCATCCATTCCTACCATGCTTGTTCGTAGAGTCTGATGTTCCCCAGACCTCCACCCCTATCCATTCACTGGTCCCCAGCTCAACTCTGAGAGGAGTTTACACATTTACAAATCAAAATTTTATTATATTTATTATGTGACCATCAAATGTGTGTGGGTGGCAAAAACCTGCCATGTGAGCCCTGGGGGATTGAGGTCAGGTAACCAGGCTTGGAAGTAAGCATGTGAGCTATCTTATCTACCCTCAGTTTACATAAAATATGGAAACGTATTTTCAGTATGAATATATACATATAAAAGTACACATATAGAAGAATAATCTCTTTCTCTCTCACTCTCTCTCACACACATACCTATTGACTCTATTTAGGGTTGATCATATATATATATATGTGTGTGTGTGTATATATATATACACACACACACATACATACATGTATGTTAGCTCTGCTAACAGAGGAAGAATCTGTTTTCTCTATCTCTGATAGGTTTTCTAGTCTGAAGTAGTGCGATAGTTTGTATATGCTCAGCCCAAGGAGTGGCACTATTAGAAGGCGTGGCCTTGTTGGAGTGGGTGTGTTACTGTGCATGTGGGCTTTAAGACCCTCATCCTAGCTGCCTGGAAGCCAGTCTTCTCCTAGCAGCCTTCAGATGAAGATGTAGAACTCTCAGCTCCTCCTGCACCATGCCTGCAGCCTGGATGCTGTCATGCTCTTGCCTTGATGACAATGGACTGAACCTCTGAACCTGTAAGCCAGCCTCAATTAAATGTTGTCCTTATAAGAGTTGCCTTGATCAGTCATGGTATCTGTTCATAGCAGTAAAACCCTAAGATAGATCAGCCCTAAACACATATATGTATATGTATGTATGTATGTGTATATATATATATATATATATATATATATATATATATGATCAGCCCTACAATCAATCCTATATGTATGTATCAATACCTATATGTATGTATGTTGCTTGTAGCTCTTCCCCTGGTGAGTGGGTTTTTATGAAATTTCCTCCATCTACATGGGCAGATGTCATGATGTAGGTCTTGTTTACAACCAGATTGTAGAGATATTATATGCTGCTCTCCTGTCATGTCTAGAAGACACTTCTAGCAGCAGGCATCCTGTTCTTCTTCTTCTAATAACCTTTCTGCTTCCTCTTACACAATTTCCCCTGACCCTTAGATGTTAGACATTTCATTGCAGATGTGTCTGTTGGGGCTTGGCATGCTGTGCTCACTTAGTCTCTGCATTTTGGCTAGATGTGGATTTCTGTCATAGTCTCTCCTTCTGTTGCTAAAAGAAGCTTCTTTGATGAGGATGGGAGCTACATGTTTGTGGGCATTTGATAAGGACTTAGAATGCAGTTAGACATTTTAGGTTTAGGAAGATGGTAGCAGTTGGTTCTCCTCTGAGTTCTACGATCTTTTCATCCATGGGTAGTTGGCTAGGTTTATGGTACCAGGAATGAATTCCCACCATTGAACAATTAGACAGCTGTTGGTTATCCCCAAGACGAAAGTGTCACTATTGCAGAACTGAGCATCTCTTACTGGGCTGGCCATTATTACTGTTCACAGGCTTTACAGCTGGGTAGGACTATTGATTGCGGCTTGCAGAGCTCCTCTGAGAACTAGTCCTCAAGAAGGAAGCTTCCAGATCAGGCCCAGCTCAGTTCTTCCAAGTCCTGTGTCTGAGGTGTATAGTGTCTCCAGCAATAGGATTTTACTATGTCTAAGTTCTGAGAGGCAAACAAGGGTAATGAGAATATCTTATATTGTTTGGAGAGTATCTTGGATTTTCCTGATCCCAACGAGAAAGTTTTCCATGTCTAGCACTGGAGTTTCTGTTACTGGCGTTTCTGTTAATTAGTCTGTGGCTCAAGAGGGGAACACTGTCATCTGTCTGGTGTAACTCCATTTTATCTATCCTTCTACCTATCTACCTATCTATTATCTATCTATCTATCTATCTATCTATCTATCTATCTACCTACCATCTATGTGTAGCCTATCTATTTACCTATCATCTATCAATCATATATCATATCTATCTATAAATCTACCTATGTATCTATCTACCTGTCTATTATCTATCTAATCTATTTGTCTATCATTTATCTCTATTTATTATCTACTGATCTATCATCTATTTCTGTCTATATGAATGTATCTATCTACCTATCTATCATCTATCTATGTGTAGCCTATCTATCTACCATCTATCAATCATACATAATATCTGTCTACACATCTATCTATCTGTCTATCTATCTATCTATCTAGCCTCGAATTCCTTGGATCTTCTTCTCAGCGGGTCGCCTGCTTCCAGTCATGCAGGTTTCTGCTGGTCTCCAGGTGAGACTACCCTGAGGCAACCTTGGTTGTTAAGGTGAAAGCGGCTGTATTGTTCCCAACAGAACAAGGGCGGGAGATAACACACCAGCGGAAGGCTGGGGACTGCCAGCCATGAAGGTCACAGCTTGAATAGGATGGGCTAAGAAGTCCAGCCAAATGCTGTGGGGGAAGGGATATCTATCTATCTATCTATCTATCTATCTATCTATCTATCTGTCATCTATCTAATCTATTGTCTATCATTTATCTCTATTTATTATCTACCTATGCATCATCTATCTCTGTATGTATGTATGTATGTATGTATGTATGTATGTATGTATGTATCATCTGCCTATCTATAATCTTCTCTCTCTTCTCTCTCTCTCTCTCTATCTATCTATCTCACTTTTAGTATAAGTCAATTTGTGTCTGGTTTGCATGTCCATGCGCATAATGTGTTCATAGTGTGCCTGTGGAGGTCAGAAGGAAACAGGCTGTCCCTGGAACTGGAGTTACACATGATATGAACCACGATGGAGGTGCTGGGAGTCAAACCCAGGTCCTCTCAAAGAGCAGCCAGCAGCCAGTGAGTGCTTTAACCCTGGATTCATCTTTCCAGCTGATATGTATATATTTTCAAGTAAGCTTAGAGAACACTGTTTCCATATGGCTTTTTTTCAGACATCCTAGTGTTTAAACATGTGTTTACATGAGTGTTTACATGTATGTTCACATGTGTGTGCATATAGTGGGTGTACATGCCACTCTGTGTATGTGGAAGTTGGGACAACTCTTCGTAGTCAGTTCTTGTCTTTTACTCTATGTGAGTTCTGGGAGCACAGAACTCAGGCTGCCGGACTTGCACAAGTGCTTCTCCCCACTGAGTCATCTTGCTGGTTTGCAAAATTTGACAGTCTAATAAATCAAATGATAATAATAATAATAATAATAATAATAATATAAAATCTTACATTATAAAACAATAAGATTGTTCTCATATCTTCCAGTTGTGGTAAATCTCCAACCCAAATAAGTCCGTGCAAGGAAAACACAACTCAATTAATGTGACTACAAGCTGTGCGCCTAGATTGGGCAGATCTACCACTACCGTTATCTTCCCCAGCTATGAGATTCCTTATATCTTGCGGTCTCTCTAGGCCATGTGCTTCTGCTCCATTTTCCTTCCTCCTTCTCTTCAGTCTTCCTCTCTCTGTCCTCTCCTGTTCTCCCCCTCACCCTCTCTCCTCTCCCTAAAACATTTTAGTTCCACCTTCCCTCCCATTGCCCAATCACCAGCTCTGGCCTTTATTTTACAAGTTAAAATGGGGAGAAGGTTCACATGAAGTCACCTGAGTAGTGAGTCACTCCATGTCCGAGGCAGCACCTCTAGGGGAAGCAGAATTAGCATCAAAGTACAAACAGCTCCAGGGCAATCCGCAACATCTTCCTTGTGCCACTTAAATTTGTTGTCAGCTTATGTTCTTCGAATTTATCAACTATAGTTAAAACTAATACTGGTTAACATGCAATGCTTAGTTTTAACCTTTCTAGTACCTTGTTTATTCCATTACACATTTGTGTTCACATGCTAATTCTCATGTGCTAGAAGAAAGGTTTTGGATGTAAGGATCCCAGACTGATGGAAGGATGGATTCAGCCTCCAGGAAAGAGAGAGACCCCTGCTTAATCTCTATCTTAAATTATTGATTGAAAAGTAATATTGATTAATTGAAAAGTATGTATTTGATAGTCTACCAGTGAAGACACTGAAACACTTTGATCAAAATAATTATAGGTCAAAATACAATAGTCTGCTCCCTCTCCCCCCATTTTGAATCCCATGTGAACTTACACATTATTCACTAAGAAGGGGAACAGATCACCCAAGGGCAGCTCCCAAGACTGAAACAAATGTCAGTTCTTTATTATTTACTCCAAATGCGTTCAGAGTAGAAGACACAGTTGTGTGGAATTTTAGTAGTATCAACACTGAGGGCACTTATAACATTTTTAAGTTATATGGAGTCGGTGCATCTGCAGACAGGCTCAGCACCTGTCCTGCTTTATCTGTAGAGTCGTCCTTAGAGAGTTCTCAGATCTGAGAAGGGAGTCTCTGAGTAGCTCTGTCAGGGATTGCAGCTGCCATCAACTAGTTCTCACAACTGGTGACTGTTGTTCTTTGCAGCAATAGCATGGTCATAAAGGGGAAACATCTTCATTTGCTGAAATGCATAACCACTTTAATACTAATTTAACAGGTCACGTACTGTTTCATTAGGAACACCACTGTTTTGATTGACCCTTGGCGATCTTTCACCAACCATCTATTCTGCTATTATTTTGTATGATTCCATAGCAAGTACACATAGAGCAGGTGACAGTAACATACACCCAGGCCCTTGCAATGACCAGGACTGTGTTTCTGAAAACTAGAGAGAGTTAAAGGAAATCTGATAGAGTGAGGTTGCTGCCTTACTTTCACATTAAGATTAAACATTAAGAAATACTCGTAAATTGACTTAACTTGGTGAAGGCATATTATATGTTTAGAGCTTACCAAATATTCTTTATCTGATTAGCCAGCTCTCCAGTGGCTGGCCTGAAGGGGGTTCTTTTGTTCTTTCGGGTCCTCCTGGGTACTATTTGTCATCTCTTCCTTGAAAGGCATGGCTGTAGTTAATGTCAGCTGTCAACTTGACATAAATCTAGAGTCACTTGGGAAGAGGGAACCCTCAACTGAAGAACTGCCCAGATCAGATTGGCCTGTGGCCACATCTGTAAGGCACTTTCTTAATTATCAAGTAATACAGGAAGGCCCACCACCACAGTGGGTGATGCTGCCCCTAGGTAATTGATCCTGGGCTGTATAGGAAAGGGACAAACAAACCAGAGGTAGGAATCCGTTAGCAGCATTCCTTTATGCTCTTGGCTTCAGTTCCTGCCTGTACGTTTCTGTCTTGAGTTCCTGTCTTAGCTTCCCTTGGTGATAGACTTTAAACTGTAAGCCAAATTAACAACCCTTTCTTTCCTAAGTTGTTATTGGCTATGGTGTTTAACATAGTGTATTAGTTAGAATTTTACTGTTGTAAACAGACACCATGACCAATGGAAGTCTTATAAAGAACAACATTTCATTGGGACTGGCTTGCAGGTCAGAGGTTCAGTCCATTATCCTCAAGGCAGGAGCATGGCAGCATCCAGGCAGGCATGGTGCAGGAGGAGCTGAGAGTTCTGCATCTTCATCTGAAGGCTGCTAGCAGAATACTGGCTTCCAGGAAGCTAGGATGAGGGTCTTAAAGGCCACGCCCACAGTGACACACCTACTCCCACAGGGCCATACCTTCTAATAGTGCCACTCCCTGGGTTGAGCGTATATAAACCATCACACATAGCAACAGAAAGCAAACTACAATAGGCATGGGTCTCACACCATCAAGAGGTGACCTGTGTTCTGAAGAACAAGGACATGATGGTCCTATCCTCAGAGTCAATGATTTTATGACCGCAGCCCTACTTTGGCTTTGCTTTATCAACACTTCCTCATAATGACTTGCTAAAGGACACACATCCTTATCATCTATTCCATTCCGAGCAACGCCAAGGCAAAGCTGTGTGCTTAGCTCACTGACTGCCATCTTGCCAGAGTAGCCTCTAGTCACTCAAGAGCCGACTCCTTCTTCTGCTCCATGTGCCCCTGCCATCTTCAGGTCTGATACTTGGACAGTTCGCCTAGTCTATGCTTATCCAAGTTACAAATGGCATTATTGAGGATGGGAGCCAGATCTTTTTATACTGAACCCCAAGCTTTTCTCTAGGTTAGCCTTCTGGAGGACGGTTGCACTCTTACTGTGTATAAATCCGCGGTTCTCAACCTTCCTAATACACAACCCTTTAATACAGTTCCCTAGGCTATGCTGACCCCCCAACCAGAGAATTGCTTTGTTGCTACTTCATAATTGTAATTTTGCCACTGTTAGAAATCATAATGTAAATATCAATTGTGTGACCCCCGGGAAAGTCCTGCTGGACTCCCCTGAAGGGGTCTCGACCCCCCAGGCTGAGAACTGCTGCTAGGGTCATCAAATTCCACGGAATTCTAAAGTATTTCTTGCTACCACTTTCCACCCTTCCTACAATTCTGGCCCCCACCTCTGACCTAGATCCCACTCTCCCGTTGCATTAGATGCTCCTCTCTGATGTCCCCTTAGTGTCAGGCTCTTGTCACTGCCTGTGCTCTTGTCACTGCCTGTGCTCTTGCTTGGCCGCTCTACTCTTCCTTGCTTCTCAGGAGCGATGGGGTGAGTGCTGCCCCCTCTTGTGTCTGTGGTCCCTGGCATGCAGCACTTCATAGAATACTCAGTGAATGCCGAGTGAAGGCACGAGCACTTCTGTTAAGTGTCTAGTTGGCATCAGGATGTACCTGTCCATCCAGTTTCCTAAATTGCCATTCGGCTGGTGTCCAGGAAAAGACAAGTCCTGTAGAGTTTGTTCTTAGTGGACATGCACAGGCTCTCTGATGGCTCCTGCTCTCCAAAAAACCCAGAAGCCAAGTTTTCAATAGCCTTCTCTGGAACGCCGTGTCTTTGAGCATTATAGAAACCCTATGCGGAAGTTGATCCCGGATGCCTGAAGTTCTTAAAGTGTGTTGTTTACTCAAACTGAATAAAGATTGAGTCTCATTTTATCTCCCAGTTACCAGTCATTTACGCTCCAGGTGATTCATACCGTGTTAAAGTCCAGAGAGAGTCCATTCCTGGGAAAAGCTGACTGGATCTGGCTAGATCAGTGTAAGATATCCATACAAGGAGACTGGGAAAGACTTGGGCACTTGGGACAGCAGGCGGAGCTGCTTTTCTTGGTACATTGTCCCAGTACTCACCCTGTATGAGCTACTCTTCTTATCGCTGCGATGGAGTACCTGACAGGAGCCACGTGAAGAAGGAAGGATCTGGTTTGGCTCTCAGCACTCAGGGAACACAGCCTGGCAATGACACGGCTCGCTCTGCAACACTGGGAACTCGCAGCCTGCTCACATTATAACTAAGAAGCAGAGAGTGGACCGGGATTGGAACAGGCCTGGAACCTTCAAGGTCCAGTCCTGGTGGCCAATGTCTGCCTGCTAGGTCTTATGTCATAAAGGTTCTACACCCTTCCCAAACAATGCTACTGGGCTGAGACGAAGCATGCCAACACAGGCCCATAGGAGATGTTTCACACTCAAGCACAGCGATCCCCAAGAATGTACAAGACTAAGACTATTTGAGGTGTGAACTTCCTGTTCCCCAGGCTGCTCACCCCATCTCAATTCAGTTCCCAGGCGTCACCGTGACTCTCAAAATAGGGCTAAGGACTTGGCTGCACTCCTAATCAGCAGTTACAAGATCCACCGCTTTATCCTCACAGGTCCCACTCGAGTGTGATGGTGCGTGGGTAAATACTTAATAGCCAAGTCTCTGGGAGGAAAAAAAGGGGTCAGCCCACCCCACCCCCTTTTTGGAGCATTTTGATGACATAAACATTCTTCCTATGGCCAATTTTAAGCTAGTAATTCAATGCCACTAACGATGATCTTGGGATAAGGGACAAAAGTATGTCCCAGTTGGCTTCTTTACCTTGTTTCGCATTCTCCTGCTTTTTGGACTGTGATTCCATGGAACTGGATCAGAGTCACATGACACACAATAGCCCAGAAGCTGCTCTTGCTACAACTCATTGGCCCTTCCCCCCCATTCCAGAAGCTTTCCCTGACACCATTTCACTGTGCTGAGCCATCTAGGTATCCCACAATGCCTTGCACACATCTTTAGTGTTTATTGAATACCAATCACACCCCAGGCCATGCTTTAGACGTTGCGTTTGTTGCTATGAGGTTTTGACCTTTGTTTTATCTCAGTAGTCTGTGAACTTTCTGAGCAGAGAGACTGATGGTAACAATACAAGGTAGCACTCACGGTTGCTGCGTTAAGCGATTTGTGTGTATCATCTCATTTAACTCTCACAATTATACAAAGTCGGGCTATTACTATCACTTTACAGATAGTGAGACTGTGGCATGCCAGTCTCCCAACTGTAGGCTGAAGGACCTTTCAAAATTATAAATGTGACCATGCCGCTTCTCTGCCGAAGATGTTGTGTTTGTCCTCTTGCTGCATAAGCGTTATAGCTTAGGACTGTGTCAGTTACACTTGTGTCACAGTGATCACACGTATGGCACATGCAACTCTGACTCAGGGGACAGAGTCCATCATGGTGGGGAAGTGGCTCACGGCCTCAGCGGCAGGAACAGGAGTCAGCTGACCACACCACGGAGGCCAACCATGGAAGCCTGTGGCTTTTCACATTTGCACTAACGATAATTACTACTCACCGAAGCCTTCATTTACATAACAAACTTTATATTTATTGAATGACTACCATATCCTAGGATCAGTGGTTCTCAACCTTCCTAATGCTATACAGCACTTTAATACAATTCCTCATGTGGTGGTGACGCCCCAACCTGTAGAATTATTTTGTTGCTACTTCATAACCATAATTATTTTGCTCGCTACTGTAATGGATGGTAATGTAAACCTCTGAAATGCAGGCTATCTGATATGCAACTCCCCAAGGAGTGGAGACCCGCTGTTCTAGATGCTTCAGAGCTGTACCATAAGACACGGTTCATGTTCCAGAGGACCTTAGAGTTGAGCAGAGGGAGCAGACACACTACCCACCTGGTTAAAATATAGAGATGCAAAGCAGGTGGTGAGCTTCGCCGAGGGTGTGGCTCTTCTGTTCTGACACATTTGTC
>NC_067491.1:17284621-17312121 GCF_947179515.1 Apodemus sylvaticus
AATTTTGCTGATCGTCTTTGGACAGCTGTGGTAGCGTTCAAATGCATCTCCCTCCTGTTCTGAACGCTTAGCATCCCTTTGCATAATGTGGCCAGAAGGACCCTTTGAAACTGTGTCTGAGGCACGCAGTGTCTCTTCCCAAAGGCTTCCGTTCCCTTGATCTCATGGCTCCCACACCCTGAGCTCTGTTCAGGATGCCCACTCAGCACAGATCCCTCCCTCTTGCCCTTGACACGCCCTCTGCCCTGCCTGGCGCGGGTCCCTCCTTGATGTTCGCAGCACTGGCTTCTTCAGAGAGGCTTCAAAATCAGAATGATGTCCTCTAAGGCAGCCTGTCATACTGCCACCAATGAGTGACAGTCTCCTAGTTCTCTATGTTGTGAGTAGTGTACTCAACACCTTCTTAGCAAGACACTGAAAAGGTTCCCCCTCTCCCCTCCCCTTCCCCCCCCTTCTCCTCCCCTTTCCCCTGCCCTTCCCCTCTCCTCCCCTCCCCTTTCCCTCCCCTTTCCCTCCCCTTTCCCTCCTCTTCCCCTCCCCTTCTACTCCTCTTCCTCTCCCCTTCCCCTCCCCTCCTCTTTCCCTTCCCTTCTCTTTTCCCTTCCCTCCCTTCCCTTCCTCTCCCTTTCCTTCTCTCTTCCTTTCTTCCTTTTTTGCTTCCTTCCTTTTTCTTCTCTCTGTCTTTTTTCTTTCTTTCTTCCTCTCACATGTGTGTGTGTGTGTGTGTGCCTGTGTGTGTACATACATCACAGTATGCAGGGAGAGGTCAGAGAACAACTTGCAGATGGAGTTATATCCCTTCTAACTACATAGTTTCTGGGATTGAACTCAGATCATCAGACTCGTTGTCTTAGTTAAGGTTTTACTGCTGTGAACGGACACCATGACCAAGGCAACTCTTATAAGGACAACATTTAATTGGGGCTGGCTTACAGGTTCAGAGGTTCACTCCATTATCATTAACGTGGGAGCATGGCAGTGTCCAGGCAGGCATGGTGCAGGAGGAGCTGAGAGTTCTACCTCTTGTTCTGAAAGCAAACTGGAGAAGACTGGCTTCCAGGCAGCTAGGATGAGGGTCTTAAAGTCCATGCCCACAGTGACACACCTACTCCAACAAAGCCACGCCTTCTAATGGTGCCACTCCCTGGGCCCAACATATACAAACCATCACATTCCACTCCCTGACCCACATAGACTTATTCAAGCACATGATTCTATGGGGACCATACCTATTCATAGCATAATAAAAGTGCATTTAGTCTAACTTCCAAAGTCCCCATTGTCTATAGCAGTCTCAACAGTGTTAAAAGTCCAAAGTTCAAAGTCTCTTCTCAGATTCATCCAATCACATAACTGTAATCCCCAAAGCAAGACAGGAACCAGCTGGGCAAACTCCACACTCTGCATCTCCATGTCTGATGCCAAAGCAGCCTTCAGATCTCCACTCCTTTTTCATCTTTGTTGGTTACAAAAAAGTTCTTTCTCCTGGGCTGCTTCCGCTCCCTGTTAGCTGCTTTCCTCAGCAGGATCCCACGATCTGACATCTCTAACACCTCTAAGGCAACTTCACCTTCACAGCTTCTTGCTCCAACGTGTAAGATTCATACATGATCTTCTGGGTTCCTCCAAAGAGCTTGGGTCACATCTCCAGCTCTGCCCTCTGTAGCACTCTAGGCTCTGGTTGACTCCACCCCACTGCTACTACTGTTCTTGGTGATCATCCCATGGTACTGCATTTCCAATACACCAGGCTCTTCTGCAGCAACTAGGCTTCACCAGTAGCCTCTCATAGGCTCTCTTCATGGTGCCAAGTCTCAACTTCTTTGCATGACACCTCAGTCCTGGGCCATCAACTGCAACTGAGGCTAAACCATCACCAATGGCCTGCCATGGCCTTTCACAGTGCCAAGACTCAGCTGCTCTCCATGACCTCTTCATGCCTTCAAAACCAGAACCACCTGGGTGACTCTTACATACAGCTGCAGCATGAGGTACACACTTGATTATCTCTGGAACACAGCTTCTTTGTGTTCTCAGAAAACACTTCCCAGATTTCACCTCAGTGATGCTGGTCTCTTCTTAATCACCACTAATTTTTTAGCTTCAGCTAACTAGCATCTATTGTCCCAGAAGTCCCTTCTATTCTGGACTCTAAAGCCAGAGTCACATGGCCAAAGCTGCGGAGTTCTGCTACTTGCTGGGGCTGGAACACCATCCCCTTTATTCTATTACCAGCTTTCTGTTTTCCAACTCCTTTACTGCCTACGCTTGGCTGTTCTGGAACTTTCTCTGTAGATTGACTTGAACTCAGAGATCTGTATGGCTCTATCTCCTGTAATCTTGGGATTAAAGGCATGTGCCACCACTAGACTTAAGCTTTTCTTCACCTAGAACATTCTATTGTCACAGGCTGGCCTTGAATTCAGAGATCTACTTGCCTCAGTTTCCTGGGATTAAAGACTTGTACTACCTTGGCTGTTCTTAAATTTAGCTGGATAAGATCTTGCTCCAAGGTGACCACTCCCTTCATCTGTTATCTCCTAGAAGATAGGATTCAGCTCCATTCTGCTTCCTGTTGCCCCTTTAATACATGAACCATATATTTTGTATTTTTCCTTTCTCAGCTTGTTGCTTTTCATTAAACTACTCTTCAAAAGACTAAATCAGAGAACAAAGTCTCTGTTGGGCTTTTTTGAGATTTCCTTTGTTAACACAATTAATCTAAATCTCTTCACCTCAGCCTCAGGCAGACTCTTCTGACAATGGCAAAAAGCAGTCACATTCTTCACTGACATATCACAAAGACAGTCGCTACATCACATACTGAGAGTCTTCTCCACTGAAACCTCTTGGGCCAGATTCAAATCTGCACAGTTCAAATCACTCTCAGCAACAAAGTCTTCCATATTCTACTAGATAGCCCATTAAGTCCCATTTAAAGCATTCCACTGCTTTCTAAATCCAAAGTCCCCAAATCCACAGTCCTCCAAACAAAAGCATGGTCAGACCTATCATAGCAATACCCCAGTTCCTGGTACCAACTTCTGTTTTAGTTAGAGTTTTACTGCTGTGAAATGGACACCATGACCAAGGCAACTCTGATTAGGATAACCTTTAATTGGGTCTGGCTTATAGGTTCAGAGGTTTAGTCCATTATCATCAGGGCAGAAACATGGTAGCATCCGGGCAGATATGGAACTAGAGGAACTGAGAGTTCCACCTCTTGTTCCAAAGGAAAACAGGAGAAGACTGGCTTCCAGGAAGCTAGGATGAGGGTATCAAAGCCCATGCCTACAGTGACACACTTCCTCTAACAAGACCATACCTACTCCAACAAAGCCACACCCCCAATAGTGCCATTTCCTGGGCCAAGCACATCACACTTGGTGACAAGAGCCTTTTCCTGTTGAGTCATCTTGTTGGTTCCCATGGAAGGTTCTTGTTTCCTTTTTTTCCTCCTATGTCTCCAGCACATTGCACAGTGCTTGGCATATTCTGGCCACTTAGTGGACTGGATGGAAGATAATGACATTTGTGCTGTAGTCTGCATCCTAGCCTTTCTTTTAAGGTCAATCTAAAGGCTAAAGGCCGTGGTACCGTTTGTGAGCACCACAAAGTACAGAGATCTCTTTCCCCTGTAAATCCAGGAAACATTTGTGACCGTCCCACCCATCTCGCTCTTCACCGTGTCTGCAAATAGAGTTGGTTGTGCTTCTTCTCCATGAGTGTCACAACTCCAGAACCCACAGGGAGAAGGAAGCCTTCGTGTTCCTTTTGTGAAGCCAGCACAAAATGTAAGAAATCACACCTGAAAGAAGAACCTACAAAATGTACTGAGTCCTTATTCAACTACCTCACACCTATTTCAGAATTAACTAAGAGTGAAGAGAAACCTTCGGCTTCCTACCGTTGGCCAAAGCCATAAAACAAACTCTGCTTGTTTCAGATTCTAAAGACACAAGGATTTGTTATCTAGAAAAACAACATATTTCATACAAGAAAGTGAGTCACACAGTATGGATGTCCAGAGTTGCCAAAGGCAATCCTCTAGCCCGGGTCTGCGTGCATCAATGCCGAGCAGCAGATGACAGCAAAGCTCACGTGACCAACCAGTTGCTTGCCCTGACTATTCCTTGTTCAGCAGCTTCTGGATGTTGGATACCCATGATGCTCTACGCAGCGGTTCTCAGCCTTCCGATTGCTGCGACCCTTTAATACACTTCCTCGTGTTGTGGTGATCAGCAACCATAAATTATTTTGGTTGCTTTTTTCATAACTATCGTTTCGCTACTGTTACAAATTGTAATGTAAATACCTGTTTTCCAGAGATCTTAGGTGACCCCTGTGAAGGCATCACAAATCACAGGTTGAGAATTGCAGCTCTGCGTTCTGAAGTGTATAACAAACCAACAATATCCCATTTCTCTCCTAACACTAATCACTCTAGCTAAATCATTTTAATTAAAAAGATTATTAAGCTTATCACTGGGTGTTCCTTGATGGGAGTTTTTAATCGTCATGCCATACACGAAAAGTATTCATTAGAATTGATAGAATACCCACTGCTTTTGGCATTGACTTCAAATGTCAAACACATTTTTCCTTTTAATAAATAAAGCCAAGGACTGCGTCATCTTTTTGTACCTTAATGAATGAGTCTCCAAAGTTCGATTCCACGTGACAACATTTGTCCTAGAGCTTGGGTATGACATCCAGCACTAGTCTGTGGTTTTCTTTCTGAATTTCATTTCTTCCAATGTGGCCCTTTTATTTTTCCTCTGTGTCCCAGAATTGTGAAACTAGTGGAGGAATTATCCCGTGGCTCGTGTTTTAAATGTGGCCAGTTGTGCCGTTTCATTAATTAATCCATTGGTTTATTATATATGTCTCTGTGTGCATTGCAAGTGTATGCTACTTATAGCACACGATTAAGCAAAAACCCAAATAGGACACCAACAATGGAACCTCGACCAAGGCATCTTAGAAAAAGGAAGAGTTTATTTGGGCTCATGATTCCAGAAGTTTCAAGGTTATGATGGTGGAGTGGAGCTGCCAGGCCTGGCCGCTGGCTCAGCCATCTGAGAGTTTACATACAACCTGAAATACAAGCGGGAAGCCGGGATAGCAGACTGGGAATGGTGTGAGGCATTTAAGCCAGGAAACCCAGTGTCTGTAACACACTTCCTACAATAAGGCCGCCTCTCCTAAAGCTCTCCAAAGAGCGTCACCAACTAGGGACCATGTATATTCAAATATCTGAGCACATAGGGTCCAGTCTCATCCAAACCACAGCACCTTAGATTCCACAACTGTGAAACTGGTGGGGGAGTCGTTTGAAATGTGTGGTCTAAGATGCTGCGTTGTTTACTTATTTGTTTATTATTTATTTCTGTCTGTGTTTATGTAAGTGTGTGCCATTTTTTGTAGGTGCCCACAGTGGCCAGAAGGGGGCGTTGGATCCCATGCAGTTGTAGTTATAGACAGTGTGAGGCACCTATGTGATTACTGGGAACAGAATAATGGTCCCCTGTAAGAGCAGTGAGCACTTTAAACACAGTTCAGCCTGTCTGTCTATCTATCTATCTATCTATCTATCTATCTATCTATCTATCTATCTATCTACCTATCTACCTACCTATCTACCTATTCATCCATCCATCCATCTATCTATCTATCTATCTATCTATCTATCTATCTATCTATCTATCTATTTCTACCATCTATCTATGCATCTATTTATGTATCTATGTATCTATCTGTCAATCATATCTATCTATCTCCTACCCGTTCATCATCATCATCATCATCATCTCTCTCTATCTCTCTCTTTGTGTGTGTGTGTGTGTCTGTCTGTCTCTTTCTCCATATATCATTTTGAGACAGGTCTCACTATGTAGCCTTGACTAGCCTGGAACTTGCAGTGTAGACCAAGCTGGCCTCAAACTCGGAGAGATCTGCCCTCTTCTGCCTCCTGAGTGCTAGGTTTAAAGGTGTGTCTCGCCATGCTCTTTTTTTGTGTGCTGTTATATTCAGGGTCTATTAATAAGAATGAGTGGAAGTTTTCCTATTTATTCCAAGACTATGTATGAGTAATTCTAGACTTTGTCTTTATTTCTGAGAATTCTGGCAACTTGGTTTTAAAATTGTTTTTAAAATATCATTTGATGTGAAGTTGTTCCAAATATAAAGTAGCTGTTTTTAAATAATGATACAATTGTCTTAAATACTATAAGGAAGCCACTGTTACTGCTAATAGTGTTGTAATCACACTCATTGTGTCTCTTCACAGACAGAAGACTAAATGAGTGGATAGGATAATTTTTTAATGAAATTAATATTTATTTCCTAAGGTACATTTCACTCCATGGCCCAGGCTGGCCTCAGACACATAATCTTACCGCCTTTGCACCCTTCACTCTGAGGCTCCCAGGTGTGTGCCACAGAATTTGGCTAATAAATAGATCTTACCTTACATATACTAATACAAATTAACTTAATACACTTAATACAAACAACTTGATGGGAACCATAGGGACTGTTGATGTAAATAATTCCTTCTTTGCTGTTAGAGATTCCTAGTTTCTTCTAACTGTCTCAGATTTAAGTAATGCTGTGGTTTAAGTTCACACGCTCCCAGGATTACCAATCTGGAGACTGAGTCCATCTATAGGACTTAGAGATGAAGCACCTAAAGAGTCATAGTTTACATCTTAGTCAGGGTTCCTGTTCCTGCACAAAACGTCATGACCAAGAAGCAAGTTGGAGAGGAAAGGGTTTATTCAGCTGATACTTCCACATTGGTGTTTATTACCAAAGGAAGTCAGGACAGGAACTCACACAGGGCAGGAACTTGGAAGCAGGAGCTGATGCAGAGGCCATGGACGGATGTTTCTTACTGGCTTGCTTCCTCTGGCTTGCTCAGCTTGCTTTCTTATAGAACCCAGGACTACAAGCCCAGGGATGGCACCACCCACAATGCGCCCCCCTTGATCACTAATTGAGAAACTGCCTTACAGCTGGATCTCATGGGGGCACTTCCCCAACTGAAGCTCCTTTCTCTGTGATAACTCCAGCCTGTGTCAAGTTGACACACAAAACCAGCCAGTATGGTTTAGTTAAGGTCATTGGGGTGGGACCCTCATGACTGATCTCTTGGTGCTTGTTAAGAAAAGGAACAGAAACTGGACCTAGAGACCCAGATGTGTGGCCTCCTTTCTCACACCATTTGATACAAAGTGCTGCTAGGGACTTTTTCCATGAGGAAACCACTACAGTGCTGAGCTGGTACCAGTGCCAAGCATGGAAATTCTAAAACTGTGAACTAAAGTAACCACCTTTCTTTATAAAGTTAGCTTGTCTCAGGTAGTTAATTATAGTGACAAAAGTTGGAGGAGAAAGAGAAGGAGGAGGAGGAAGGGAAGGAGGAAAAGGGAGGAGGGAGGAAGGAGGAGGGAGGAGAGAGGAGGGAAGAGGGAGAAGGGAGGAAGAAGGAGGGAGGAGAGAGTAGGGAGAAAGGAGGAGGGAGGAGAGAGGAGAGAGGAAGGAGGAGGGAGGAGAGAGGAGAGAGGAGGGAGGAGGGAGGATGGAGGATGGAGGAGGGAGGAAGAAGGAGGGAGGAGAGAGTAGGGAGGAAGGAGGAGGGAGGAGAGAGGAGAGAGGAAGGAGGAGGGAGGATGGAGGAGGGAGGAGAGAGGAGGGAGGAGGGAGGAGGGAGGAGGGAGGAGGGAGGAAGGAGGAGGGAGGAAGGAGGAGGGAGGAAGGAGGAGGGAGGAAGGAGGAGTAATCTTTTGATGGGCTCTGAGATATGGATGATTGGCATTAGGATCTTCCATCTTCCAACCTTCCAAATTTTATTGCTTATATTATTTTCCCATAGTCAATTCACAAAACAACTAACCAGTTCTTTCAAAAAAGAAAACTAAATCTGAGAAGTCCTGATAGAGAAATGGATTAGATGCTGGATAAGAAAAAAAATTACCACAGGTAACACTACAGGGATAATAGGTAAAATTTGAATAGGAACATGAGCTATATTAAAAACCCACATCATTGTTAAACTTCCTGATGCTCACAACTGAATTTTAGTTGTGAAAGTATTTGATATGTGCGTGTGTTAGTGAAAATATTCTATAGTGAGATATGTATGTATTTTTGTTGCTTTGGCTTTTAAAGATAAATGTCTTTGCATGTGTGTGTATAACATATATGTGAGAGAGGATTATGGGAATAAGAGAGTGTGTGTCTGTGAGAGAGAGTGTGAGAGTGTGTGTTAGAGAGAGTGCATATGTGGGTATGAGAGAGTGTGTATGTGTGTGTGACAGTGTATATGTGAAAGTGTATGTGTATATGTGAGTGTGTATGTGTGAGAGTATGTATGTGTGTATGTGTGTGTGTGTATGAGAGAGTGTGTGTGAGAGAGAGACAGACAGAGACAGAGAGAAAGGCAGATGTTGTATAACAGTAATATCCATGAATCTGGAAGAAGACTATTTTGTGAGTTCCTTTGCTTTCTTACTACTTCTCCATTGGATTTAATTTTTCCTTTAAAATATTGAAAATTCTTTCCTTCTCCAAATTGTGTAAGGCGATCTTTAAAAATGACCAGGGTGTATTCATTGTACAGAATGGTGATTGTGTCTTTATGACATTGATAAAGAAAAGCTCATTCAGGTATTTCTTTATTGTTTCTGGCTTTCATGTGAAAGGTCTGTCTTATGATTGTGGGAGCTACACTCAGACATTCATGATCATATGTGACTACACTCACGGTGTTTTCTTTCCTGTGATCTGATTTTCACATAGCAATGCTTGACTGATCTGGAGTTTGATGGTGACGTTGGCAGTGGTAGTGATTGCTCTCCACAGACACCCAGGTGTGTGTTTCCCTCACAGTGTTCACTGACAAACCTGTGCCAAAATGTTTGTCATGTAGCGAAATTCCAGATATTGTAATACTATTTCTTTATCCTGGGTGGCTGTGTCCCTTCAGTGTACCCACTTTCTGCGTCATTTTGTTACATTTGTACCTGTCTGTTTGTTTGTTTGAGACAGGGTATGTATTCCTGGTTGCCCTGGAGCTCACTGTAGAGACCAGGCTGGCCTTGAACTCACAGAGATCCTCCCGCCTTTCCCTTTGGACTGTGTCCCCACAATCTACTAGGAAGAAATAATTTAAAGAATTATTTCAAACCATTTCAGTGTAGAGAGCATTTGATTTAAGTGGCACGGACACCATTAAGAAGTGGGCTATTGTGTGTGTGCAACAGTTTCCATGTAATTGGGATAAAAGCGGAATAAGCAGGACTCAGAAGGGAAAACACAAAACCAGGATCTGGGCAAACAGCAGAAATATTTAGATTATTATCTAGGGTTTTCTTTTTTCCTTTCTTTTGTATGGTTTCATCTAAAATGCCAGATTTAAAATCTGTTCGTTCAAATTATTGGTTGAAATAATAAAGTTGGTCACTGGCCCCAAACCTGCGATTCTGCCTGGCTCTGTCTGTGGAGGGGGGCTCCGTGCTGGACCTGTGCACAGCAGGTAGCTTTGTGAGGGGAGTCGCCTCTGAAGAGTCACAGTGACATGGCACATGTCTGAAATGATATCCACTAAAAACTGTATTGCTGAGTCAGCTAAAGAACAATGTGGATCTCTCCATTTATTTAAATCTCACCCTGAGGCCTTGATGGAGACTTTCAGTTAAAAGTTATTCTGTTATAATAATTAATATGTATGAAGATGAAATAATGAAACTTATTATTTAGTACACTAAAATAAGAAACAAATTAAAACGCATTCTTAAATAAATGCTTAAGTGTTTTAGGCTTTTTGTTATTCTCAATGAAATCTCCATTACATTCATCTGAATGTTAGTTGGTATTCCTTATATAAGAACAATCAGTTTTCATGTTTTATTTTAGCCAACCACCCTGTTTGACGGTCTGATCATTTGTGATAATCAGTTATTTTTCTATGGAGTGTGCTAAGTATAAAATCATTTTCACTGCTGTCAAAAGTGTTTATTTATTATTACTCTGTGTGTGTGTGTGTGTGTGTGTGTGTGTGTGTGCATGTGTTATGGAGGTTGGGAGACAATGTTTTAGAGCGGGTTCCCTTTTTGCACCGTATTTCCCAGGGATCAAGCTCAGGTGGTCAGGCTTGTACAGAAAGCTTCTTTTACCTGCTAAGTCATTTCACCAACTGCTCCCCCCTTCTCCTTCCTCATTATATTTTTACACTATATTTTATATTCTTTTAAAATTCTAATAATATTCACTAAATCAGTGAAAAATAAATATTTTCTCTTCACTTTGTAAGTCAAGAAGAAGGACGGAACTGTGATATGCTGGGAAGTCTAACAAAAATGTAAAGAAGCTACTGAACTTAGGTTGGTGAAACTGATCATCCATCCATCCATCCATCCACTCACCCACTCATTCATTCTTTGTCTATCTATCCAACAACTGATAATATTGTTGCTTATTTCTTTCATGCTTTGGGTCAATGTGGAAAAATAAGGAAGGAAGACACAGTTTCTCTCCTTAAAGGAGGAAAGGGAAAGGGGAGGGGGAGGGACAGAGGAGGGGAGGGAGAGGGGGAGGTGGAAGGGAGGGAGAGGATGAGGGGGGAGGGGCAAGGGAGGGAGGGGCAAGGGAGGGAGAGGGTGGGGGAAGGGCAAGGGAGGGATAGGGGGAGGGAAAGCAGGTTTTCAACAGTGTACAAGACAAGCGTTCAGTGTTACAGGGAACATATATACACAGAGCACCACACCAGCCCCAGACAGTCCAGAGAAAGAACTTCTCATCATAAAGGATTAGAACACTTAGCAGGAGAACTTGCTAAAAAAAAAAACAACCAACCCACATGAACTAATTGTTCTTATGTAAATAATACCAGGAAGTCTTGCTGCAAAGGGTGATCTGGAGAAATTTCTGAAGGAAGTATTTAAATGGCAAAGAGACTACATTCCCAATAAATGCATTGTAAGTCTGGGCATCCGCTTGCCCAGGTCTCAGCAGCCACTCTGAAACACTGTGCTCCTCAAGACTTTCCATTTCTCTTTGCAGCACAGGGAGCCAGCGGCACTCTGGAGAACCCAGCTCTGGATACGAGTCTGCTCGAAGAATTTCTGGACAATGACTTTGATTTAGGAGCCTTGTAAGTAATGGCACCTCGCTCTCCACTTGATGCTTTTAAAATTGTGATGTACTTGAATGATCTGGAGAGTGTTGCCTTTGCGTGTGTGTGTGTGTGTGTGTGTGTGTGTGTGTGTGTGTACAAGAGCTTGAGTAGAATTGATCTTATTTCTTCTATAAACCTTGGGCAGATTACACCAGTGAAGCTATCTGGGCCTGGTGCTTTTCTTCAAGGAGGTTTTTCTCCCTCTCCCAAATCCCTTCCTTTGCAACAAGTCCAGTATCTCTAGTAGACACTAGATCTAGGAGATATTCACGTTACCAGCTTAGGCTGTTGGTGGCTTTCAATGAATTTATTAATTTTACCCGGGCTGTTAAGCTCAATGACATAAGTT
Organism: Apodemus sylvaticus; assembly: GCF_947179515.1. Classification (NCBI taxonomy): domain Eukaryota; kingdom Metazoa; phylum Chordata; class Mammalia; order Rodentia; family Muridae; genus Apodemus; species Apodemus sylvaticus. Next base: position 17,296,150 of record NC_067491.1, read on the forward strand.
GTTTGCATTTCGCTATTATGTATTTTAATTATTTTTATTTTCATGAGCATTTGTCTGTGTATATGCATGAGTACCACATGTATGCCTGATACCTGCAGAACTCAAAAGAGGGCATCAGATCCCTTGTAAGTGGAGTTATAGATGGCTGAGAGTCATCACGTGAGTGCTGGGAGCCAATCCCAAGTCTTCTGCAAAAACAACCAGGTGCTCTTAACTGCTGAGCCACCTCTCCACCCTTCCTATTTTACTCTAACATCTGTAGGATCTTTAGTGTGATTCTCCTATTGCTCTTGGAGTCAGTAAGATCTTTCTTTTCCTTGATCAGTCTGGAAGAATGTTTACGAATTTTCTTAACTTTTTGAAAGAAAGTCATGTCTATGTTGTTTGTTGTTCTGACAATGATATAGCTACTCCAGATTTCTTTTATTTTTAACTTACATTTAGCAAACTCAATGCTCTTCAAAAATATTATAAATATGTGTGTGTATGTGTGTGTGTGTGTGCACTTACGTGACTATATGCAATATGTGTTCAGGCGCCTTCGTAGGCCAGAAGAAAGCACTGGATCCCTGGGGTGGGTTATGAACCACACCAGGTAGGTGATAAGAACAGAACTCTGCTCTTGTGGAGGAACAATAGCCGCTCTTTACCACGGGAGCATCCCTTCAGGTCTAACAACACTATTTGGGTACAGTTCTAAGTTTTGATAATCTCATAGAGGACCACCATAGTTACAATATAGAACTGTCCCCCTAAACTCTGGTAACCACTAGCTTCTTTTCTCTGTCTCTATAATTCTATTTTCTTCCCAGAACATGAAATAAATGAAGTCATATGATACTTTCTGAATCTGTTGTCTTCTAGTTAGAATGCCTGTGGTCATTAGCGCATTTCTTTTATTTCTGAGAAAGACTCCTCTAAATGCTTACACTGTGTTTTAGCCACTCCCAAACGCGAAGACATTTGAATTAGTTATACTTTTTAGCAGTTATGAATATTATCATATACATTTTCAGATGCAGATTTGTTGGTTACTTATTTTTGTGTACACACATAGACCACAGGAGATGCTCTGCCTTGTTCTTTTGAGACATGGCCTCTCTCTGAGTCCAGAGCTAGTCTGACTTCTATCAAGTACTTCCCTTCTGCCTCTGACCCCCCACCCCCATGGTGAGTGGGTTACAGGTGCATTCATGAGGCCACACTGGGGCTGAGGTCCAAGCTCAGTCCTCGTGTTTGTGGGAAAGCCTTCTTACTCACTGAATAATCTCTCTAGCTCATCCTGTTAGGTTTTTGTGTAACCAAGAGTTTAAATTTCTTAAGAGTAAATATGTACCATAAAGACTGCTTGGGCATATTGTTGTAAATGTAAATGCAACTGCAAAAATTGCCAAATATTTTCTTGTGATCATACTCTTTTATATTATCATTATGATCTATTAGTTGTCCAGTTGCTTCTCTTCATTGTCGGAATCATCAATTTAAAAAAAATGTAGCCATCCTAACAAGTTTGTAGTTGTTCATTGTGTTTTAGTTATTTTTTCTAATGGCCATAATTTTGTGTGTTCTTTTGCCATTCACTCAATTTTTTTTTTTTTGTGATAAATTATCCTTTAACTCTTATGCCTATTCTTAAAAATTAGGGTTTCTTTCTTTTGGCTCAGAAAACCTAGAAAGTATTCTGGACCTAAGAATCTCGTTAGCTGTAATTTGTGAGCGTTTCGGTCAGCCTGTAACTTGCTATGTAGGTCTGGCTGGCCGTGAACTCATGGAGATCTGCCTGTTTCTGCCTTCTGAGTGCTGGGATTCAAGGCGTGCGCCACCACCTGGCCTGTTGAGGACTTGCACCTATGGTCATGAGACCCTGAATGCCTACTTTTCCTTCTTACAGCAAATTGTATGGCAGTTACTCCAACTGGAGTAATTACAGACTCTTCTCAGCAATCGGGAAACTCTACTCTTCCTTAGTATTCTGAATGGAAGTGCGTGGGTAGATTCAGGACTATCAACATTACTTCTAGCCTGGCACAGTGATGTGCACCTGTAACCCTGACTTTGTGCAATGTTGAGACAGGAGCTTCACAAGCTGGAAGACAGCCCGGCAATACAGTCATTTCAGCAGTACAAACAGTGTCAGCAAATGTCCAGGAGTCTCTGTGTGTGTGTGTGTGTGTGTGTGTGTGTATGTGGCAGCTTGTGTGTGTGTGTGTGTGTGTGTGTGTGTGTGTGTGTGTGGTAGCCTTTCCACCAGCTCCCCTAAGGAATTGCCAGTCCATTTCATCAGAGTCATCACATTTATGGCCAGGCAATGTTCATGGTGTTTCTCATCACCCCCTTATTCTCCCAGGGCCTAGTGAGAGCTTTTGTTTTTCATATTAATGCTTTCTTTTCTAATTTTCCCTGATAAATCTGGTTAGAACATTTAAAAATGTATGTTTTTTTATCAACTTGGGGGAGAAACAGGTTATAATAATAATAATTATTATTATTATTATTTATGTGAGTACATTGTAGCTGTCTTCAGACCCACCAGAAGAGGGCATCAGATCCCATTACAGATGGTTGTGAGCCACCATGTGGTTGCTGGGAATTGAACTCAGGGCCTCTGGAAGAGCAGTCAGTGCTCTTAACTGCTGAGCCATCTCTCCAGCCCTAAAAAAATATGTTTTAAATGGAATCATAATTGTATGTATTTATGGGGGGAGTGACAGTACACTCAAAGTACAAAATGTACAATGCTCAAATCAAGTCGAGGTAATTATTATACCCATCAGCTCAACTATTCACTATTATTTGCAGTGGGAACATTTAAAATCCTCTCTTATTTTGAAATATGCAGTCATTTATCATCAAGCATGGTTTCTGTGTCATAGAACATTGAGTCACTTCTCTTACTCAGCTGGACCACTGTACCATTAACCATCCCATCTCTGCTCCCCAGCTCTCTGCTTAGGGTCTCCTCTTCCATATCCTCTTCCTGTGAGATAAACACTTTAGCTTCCGCATTTAAGTGGGAACACAACAGCTGTTTGGGGTGAAGGATATAAACAGAAACCTAACTCAAAGGACCACCATCCTACATGGAAAGTACAGTTGTATCCTAGGGCCCTCAAGCCATTGAGATGTGTCCATGACAACCACGGTACTTCCTGTAGAGCCATAGAGTATCTACTAGCACCGGGCAGTAGTGTTCTACACTCCATCACACAGGTGATGCCACACACTTATTTCTTTGGCTCCTAGAGGAGGAGGAGGTTGAGGTCTAGAGTTACTCAGTGATGCTCCAGTGCAAAGCTGGGATGAACCCTCGCCTAGTGGTAGCCCATGCATCCTTGCTTCCACACATGGCTTTTAGACTGATTGCTATTTTGAAAAACACTTAAAAAAAAAAAAACACGAAACCCAGGGAATACATTAAAAGTATCTGCAATGATCTATTGAAAAGCACAACACAAGAGAGATCCAAGTCGTGGCTTTACAAAGGCTGTCAGAGTCCCGTGATCAGTGAGCCTGTTGTTGCTTGATAAAACATGTTTATGTACAGGTGGGTAAGCGAGGCAGTTACAGCTAAGCAGGAACAAGGAGAATCAGCCGTGACCTTAAGGGGGGATTGGGCTGGTTTGATGATCAAGATGTCAATACAAACTTATTTTACTTTACAATACAAAAGTACTGTACTTTAAGTTTTGAATATTTTAGAATACCAATCTCTTTATGCAGGTTGGTGGTAGTATTTAACACAATAGCTCTGAGCAAGAACTCTGAGATATATGATTTTTCTTTTGAGGGGTGGGGGTTGGGCAGAGAGGAATTTCAGATCTGTGCATATCACAGGCTTGGGTTAATTCCTCTTCTACTAAACTGCTCATTAATTAATGGCTGTCTTAATCAGAGTTTCTATTCCTACATAAACATCATGACCAAGAAGCAAGTTGGGGAGGAAAGGGTTTATTCTGCTTACACTTTCCACACTGCTGTTCATCATTAAAGGAAGTCAGGACTGGAACTCAAGCAGGTCAGGAAGCAGGAGCTGATGCAGAGGCCATGGAGGGATGTTCCTTACTGGCTTGCTTCCCCTGGCTTGCTCAGCCTGCTTTCTTATAGAACCCAAGAGCACCAGCCCAGGGATGGCACCACCCACAAGGGACCCTTCCCCTCTTGATCACTAATTGAGAAAATGCCCCACAGCTGGATCTCATGGAGGTATTTCCTCAACTGAAGCTCCTTTCTCTGTGGTAACTCCAGCCTGTGTCAAGTTGACACACAAAACCAGTCAGTACAGTGGTCATAAAGAAAGGCCATTGTCAGAGATGGAGAATTAGCTCAGGAGTTAGGAACACGTGATACCCTTGCAGAGGAAGCACATTTGAATTCCATCATCCTCTTGATGGCTCGCAACCATTTGTACAGCAGTACAACCCAGATGCTCTCTTCCTATCTTTTTGGGCACCAGGCACACACATGATGCACAGAGAAGGCAGAGGCAGGTGGATCTCTGTGACTTCAAGGGCTGCCTCAGTTACATAGTGAGTTCCAGGCCAGCCAGGCCTACATAGTAAGTCCCTGTCTTAAAAAAACAAAATGACAGCATCACAGATGGATATAAAATCCCTAGTAATACTATACTATGGAGGCTCCATCAACAATAGGGCAAAATGTTATTCTGTGTACCTAATGTATATATAGCTTGGTTATGTGAGGATGTGTGGGACTTCACGGTAGAGGAGACGTCACTGGGGTAGGGACGCAGGTCACAAAGGAGACGGCACCTGGTTTTATTTTATTTCTGTCTAGAGGTTCAGCTTAAGCAGCTAGGTTTTAGTCAGGACTCAGATGAATAAGGTGTCAAGAATATGTTACATTTCTGTGACCCCCTAGAATGTGGTGCTGAACCCCTTTACCTTGAAGTTGTGGAAGGGGGTGAGGTGCTACGTGTAGTTCTGTGGGAAGAGCTCTTTAACAGCTCTGTGAATTCATGACCCATTTAATTCCTGGGTTGAAGTTGGTGGAGCCGGAGGAAGCGTAGAGAGAAAACCTAGGCCAAGACAGTGCTCCACTCTTCCCCATCCCAAGGGCATTTGTAAAATCAAGTGGAGTTGCCTATAATAAGGAACAGGGTTAGCTTGATCTGCATTGAAAGGATGGAAGAAGAGCTCCGGGGCAGTTGTGCCTCCACTCTGATCACTTGCCAGATATCAACCCAGGCGTTCGGTGTGATATCGTCAGCCTTGGCTTCGCTGTGGAACAAGGACTTCTACATCTGGGACGACAGACGTCGGGTGAGACAATGGATGTGAGATGTAGCTTGGTGACGGCTCAGACAAGGCTCAGACAAGACTCAACAAACAGGGTCTCTGTCTCTAAAGCAGCATAGGAGGAACAGCAAGAGAACCAGAGCCTTACAGCTTGCAAACTGACTGGAGTTGTGACATCTTCTCTGCCCCGTTTCTTCCTGTCCTCCTGTGAAATGGCTTTCTTGGGATACCTTAGCCACTGAAAAGAAAAAAAAAATCTCAATTTCAGGGTAAGAGTTACAAACTCTAACTGTACTTGGGCCAGTCTTTATCTCTGGGGTACTACGGACCAGTGCACACTTACTATTAAGATACATCTTTAACATGTAGGTCCACATTGGGGAGATAAATCACGCACGTTAAAATTACAGGAGACACCATCCACAACAGCTATTTTGTAGTTGGGGATGAGATATAACAATGAGTGAAGCATATGGACTCCTAGTTGAGAATTTACCAAAGAGCAGTCTGTCCCGGCAGGGCGCCCAGTTTTTTTTTTTTCCTCTTCCAGGATTGGTGATGCATTTGAAGGTGATAAAAGGCAGACCACCTCTTTATGGGCTTCAGTGCGGGTTTGAAATTCTCCTCAGACAATGCATTTCCTTGTTGCTGCTGGCTCTTGGGGCGAGCCATTTGCTTTCCTCAGCGTTGGCACTCCACTGCCGCTGTTAAAATCTCTCCAGTGGGAACAGAGAGACGATAGCAGGTGGTTTGGAGTCCATTAGTGAAAGAAAGACACACTAGAGGAAGGCAAGAGAAGTAGAAACCGAGGGCTCGGGAAGGCCACCATTTCAGACCATGGCGGCCATGACACACGTCTGAAATGGCGGCCATGACAGTCCTCATATATGAGCTCACACAGGAAGCATGTTGGTGCTTTGTTTTAATCTTCTTTATTTGTGGGGCTCCAGCTCTGGAGCGGCACCGTGCTGAGCTGAGCTCACTGTGGGGTTGCAGAGAGATACAGCTGGCATGAGTGTGAACCCAGGGGAGTCGTGGGTTAGGGGGGGACACTGGGGACCTGGCTGCTGAGTTGTAGCCGGTCTTACCAGGATAGTCACATGACAGTCATGCATTGGTGTGTGTGGGTCCTGCCTGGTATCTTGTGGGGTCGATAGCAGAGTTTGCAGTCAGTGAGTCTAGGAATCCATTCATCAGCATTGCCATCTGAAAGCAACGCTGGCTGCCTTGGGCACAGTGCAGAAAGGTACATATGACCTCAGCCATTGGAAGGTAAAGCCTCTTTGGTTTCCTCTTGCTTTGCATAGCCTGCAACTTCCGGAAGACTGTGTTTCTCCATTAATCCTCCAAAGGACAAAAGCAGATTGTATGTCCAAAAACAAGGAAGTTGGAAGGCAAAGTCGTACATTCTTTTTTTTTTTTTTTTTTTTTGTCAGCTGCTAAGAATCTCTTCAATTTTTTAAAATAGCCATCTATCCCAGAAGCTAGGGACAGTATTCCACTCAAAGAGTGACCCGTGTGTCCATCTCTCTCTGGTGTCTGTCTGGTTTTATGGAAATCCCTTTGATGTAAGAGACAAATTCAGAGCACAAAGGTCCCAAGGAACCTGATGTACACTGCCAGGGTCCCTGACACTGATCAAAGGGGCAACTTAGATCGCACAGTAATTGCAATTGCAAACAACTAATTGAAAAAAAAAAAAGTCGGAGTATCCCCATTGCGTTTGTTGTTGACAGTTTTGTCTAGTTTTGAAGGTAGCACTCATAAATTCTTCCTTTAGATTCTCTGAAAAGAATGGTAACAATCCTCTAAATCCATGAACATGTACCGAGCTTGGGCTGATAATAAGGAAATTATGTCATTGGGCTGAATTTTGGACTGGGGAGCAAATTGAGCTGAAGACAAGCAACACTTTGAATCCTCTGAAATCTCCGACATACACTGCAGTTGCTGGGTGCAGGGGCTCGTCTGCTTTTCTCTGAACAGTGGACGACTTCTGTTTCAACAGGCACCAACTGTAGAGCTCTCTCTTGAGAACTGGTTCACTTTGCAGTTCCCCAGCACACACGGCACCAGCACAGAGACTCAGCCAGAGACATAGGCAGTCAGACACAGACGCTGGGGTACCCCTCTGTTTTCCAAGATACCCCATTAAGTTTCAGCATCCTTGTTCGTCCCAAAGTCTTTCCTGAGTCCTCAGGCCTGAAGGGCTGTGCGTTTGTACTGGAGTTTCAACTTTGGTTAGCTAGGAGCTGTACACAGACCATCAGTGCCTGCCACTTCCTACCTCCAAGTCTAACGTCTCTTCAGAATCCTGTTGATTTTGTCCACTTTCCAGTGTCTTTGCAGAGTTATGCCCTCCCATAACTTAAGGTCTCCACTGGCTGGAAAATCAGGTCTGGCAGGAGCTGGCCATGCATTTTATAGGCAGGAGAGCCGTTGGGGATTCTTCCGCATTCCTTATATAGTTGGCTGCTCTGGTTTTAGAGTGCTGCAGGTTTCCTGGCAGTATCTGCTATTTTCTTGATCTGTGTCAGTTCTGCATGTAGCTCATCATGTTCAAAGGATAGACTTCACTGAAGAGTGATTGGGACTGGCTATTTGTTTCCAATTAAGATTACTAAAATGGGGGCTGGAGAGATGGCTTAGTGGTTAAGAGCACTGACTGCTCTTCCAAAGGTCCCGAGTTCAAATCCCAGCAACCACATGGTGGCTCACAACCATCTGTAATGAGATCTGACACCCTCTTCTGGAGTGCCTGAAGACAGCTATAGTGTACTTACATATAATAAATAAATAAATCTTTAAAAAAAGATTACTAAAATGGGGAGGGGAGGAAGAAGAGATGGCTCAGTGACCATTTGAGGATACAAACTCGATTAACAACATCTACATGTGACTTCCCGCAACTACCTGTGACTCCAGCTCCAAAGAATCTGACACCTTCCTCTGGCCTACACATGTATGTGTCCACACACACACACACACACATACAAATAATTTCTTCATCACATATTATTAAAAGAATGTGACTCCTCCTTACACACAGCTCACTCACTGTCCCTTGGGACTAATACTCCAGTTTCTCACTTGCGTTAAATCTGCTTAGATGTACGCAGAGTGGAGCTGACAGAGGGCCTTACAGTTCAATACTGAGATTTTTCTTTCTTCCGCAGTGCTGGGGATTGAACTCAGTACCTAACAAATGCTAAGCAAGCTCTCCACTACAGAGGTCTGTCCCCAGCCTTAGTATGAGGAGTTTGCTTTCCTCCCTGACCCTGGGGGTGCTGCCCACGGAGGGTTACCTTCTGAAACAAGATCCGAAACAGAGCAAAAGGAAAAGCAGTATTTCTAATCCTCAGGCAACGGCAGCTCCCTGACACCCCGCCCTACTCTGCATCCGACCCACGCTCTCCTCCACAGGTCAAAGGTGAGTCCCTCCGCATAGCACCTTGCACGCATGCACGGTTGACTCAGGCCTGGGTAGTGAGAATGAGAGGTGCCTGTCCCTCCTGTCTTCCCCGCAGATGCATGCTGCCGGACCCCAAGACCTGCAGGGAGGATCCCAGCTGCCTTCCTCCACTCCACCACAGCACCAGGGCCGCTGCCCGAGCATCTGTCCCAGAGCATGTCGGGCCAAACCCACAGCAGCTTTCAGAACGGCTACCCGGAGTTCAGTCATCCCGCCCCCTGCTGCCACCAAACCGGGCCCTCCCGACTGGGCATGAGTTGCTCTTACCATCAGCAGCCTTTGTGCCACCTTCCTGGGTAAAGGATAAGATGCTCCCCTCAGCATCCACAGCTGGAGGGCCAGAAGGGACCACGGCAGCCTGTCCAGCAGGTGGCAGTGTGGAGACGTACAAAGGGCCCTACGAGGACCTATGGTCCTGGCTTAGACAAGTCTTCATTAAAAATCTCGATTCAAGGTCCTCACCCTTGAAATGTCAGGAATATGTCTAACAACTCCTGGTCGCTCGCTTATACTGTCTCCAGCAGAGGGCCTCAGGGCAGTCTGAGAACGAGTTAGGTCTTAGATAACTGTCAATCAAGCCTTTTTTCTTTCTTCTTTCCTCTTTCTGGCCTCTGTTCCTCCTCCTCGGGAAAGCCTGGGCCATCTGTGAATGTGATCAAGTTCCATGGGAAGAGATCTCACACCCCGCTTTGAAACTATATCTTTCAGGCAGGTGGATCTTCCACTGGTTGGCTATAGAAAGACTGCCTTTCAGCCCAAAAAAACCTTAAAGAACTGGAATTAGACTTGGGAAATCAGAGAGCAAAGGTCTGGGGACTTCTGTTCTGCTCTCCTGCAACAAAGCAGAGATGCTAACCAACCTTTCCGTTGTTTCTCGACTTCAGAGCCTCGTTACCTCCGACAAAGAAGAGAAAGCACTCGCAGATACAAGAGGACTCGAGGGACTGCCACACATGGGCCCACCACTTCAGACCAAGTGAGCAAAGGTGTCTTTGTGACAAAGCCAAGGCCTGAAAGCCTTGGCTGTTGGGTGAAGGCTTTTGACCTGCCTCTCAGCAGCTCCACACAGCTCTGTTCCCTCTCGTAGAAGACCAACAATGGGCTTTGTGACTGTAGTCCAGCCCTATTGATTTATCTTTCATGCAGCTCAGTCACATAGGTGTCCCTGGGAACACCCACTGCTCTGTCTCTCCCAAGCAGGTCAAATGTTTTCTATTTCAGGAGAGACGTATCTCAGAGCGACAGGCTCCAGGCCTGGGGAAATGGTAAATACAGGGCTTTCAAGAGCCTATTGGCTGCCCGTTTTCTTGGTGCCCACAACCCTTTGTAGCGTCAATGTGTTCAAGTAGATGTGTGTGATGTGCATGTGTGTACATGTCTACATGTGCGTTATGTAACATGAAGCACATTTGTTCTCAGCTCGAAGTGATGGTGCTGGGAATGGCTTGGCCTTTTGAAATCTGATGGCAAACTGTTGGAATTTTTAGGAGAAAGGACAATACTCCAGGCCAATTCTGCTTGCTACTATAAACACCCAAATGTGTGCTGTATGGAGCATGGCCCAAATTCAGTGTCTAAATCCCATGTTCTGTCTCCTGGAGTCGGTTTTGTGAGAAACCCAGGGTTTCCTCCAAGGGATCCTCCTTCTATTCCTGTTCCCAAACTCTTAGATTGTATGTTCTGAGAGGAGGGACCTGCTACTTCTTACCAGCTGGGGTGGCTGCCTTTGACTTAACAACCCTGTGGTGGGAGAGGACCCTTCCAGGGTCCACTGGTTTTAGGCATGGGCATGTGCACATGTGACTTTGTTCTTTGTGGCTCAGGACAATGACATTGCCCTCTTAGCCAAGTCCCAAGTGTAGTCATCTCTAAGAGTGTTCATGTTAGAGTAGCGTGGACGTCAGTTCTGAGGTGAGCCTTGACCCTCTTCCTGCCTCCTTTCCTGTCTCATTGGTCTGTGAGCATCTGTAGTTAGCCCTTTCTCCCTGACCACTGCAGCACAGAATAAGTACTGCATCCATGCTTTTGGGTGTAGATCCTCTGTCTGCCTTTCCATGCAGGGCTACCCTAGTTTCTTCAGCTAGAGCAGAAACACTGATCACATTTCCAGGGAGCTGAGGGAACCCCTTGCCCACTATTTTGAGGGTACCCCAGCTGTCTGGGTGACACACAGCAAGCCACTCAGATCATCCAAGAGTTTCCTTAAAGAGCCGCAATGCTTCTCAATGAATCTCGGGCATTCCAGAGTTAAGTTTCATCCTGGGATGGTTTTCTGCTGCTCTCTTACAACAGGCATTGATTTCTGGACATCTTCAAAGGAAACTCTGAGGAACAATAGAGCTGTCCCAGCAGGTAGGACCTCCTGGATTCCTTGTTTAAGTCCCCTTTAAAGGTCACTGAAAAGCTGGCTAAGGGGAACTGGTTCCAGATAACTGTTCGAGAATAAAAATGAAGCAGTTTTCAGGACCAAAAAGCCCTCAAACAAACAAAAAATATAAAAGGCTTAGCTAGTTCAGATGCACAGCGTTGGTCAGTTTGGTATACATTTTCTGGTGGAGATCTTCTGTTTCATTTGGTGATGCAGGGACCAAGGGCCCTTAAAACACTTGACAATGGAAGGAAAAGCCTGTGCTAGCCTTATCATCAGGAGTCAGATTGCATATCTATCTGTCTGTCTGCTGTCCGTCTCTTCATCCATCCATCCATCCATCCATCCATCCATCCATCCATCCATCTACCCACCCATCCATACATACATTCATCCATCCATCCATCCATCCATCCACCCATCCATCCATCCACCCACACACCCACCCACCCACCCATCCATCCACCCTCCCACCCACCCACCCATCCATCCATCCATCCATCCATCCATCTATCTATCTATCTATCTATCTATCTATCTATCTATCTATCTATATCTATGTGCATATGTATGTATACATGTATATGTACATAATATTTCTTTAATGAATGAAGATATTTTAAATCCACCCACAAGGCTTTGCTAATATATTAGCTCTAATCTCACATTGTTTCCAAATACCTGACAAAAGCCAAATTTTAATTTAATGGAAGCCAAAGCAATTCATTTGCCTCACAGTTTGCGAGTGTGCTCTGTCACTACGGGGAAGACATGGTAGGACCAGTTCAAGGCTTCCAGTTGTACGGCATCCATGGTCAGAAAACAGAGCATAATGAATGCTGGGGTGCAACCCTGCTCCCCACTTCTTTCCTGTTTATTCAGTCATGGATCCCAGTCAATAGGATCCTGCTATGCACGTATAGGACCTTGCCATGCATGTATATGATCCTGCCATGACATATATGATCCTGCCATGCATGATAGGATGAATGTTCTTCCTTGATCAGTTCTGGAGTTCGAGATGTAGAACTGCTGTGTTAGCGTGAACAGCTCTAGAATATTCCATGGAGGTGGGAGATATATATATTGTTGTAGTCTCCTGTTCTTTGGCTCCTGACCCCACTTGCCTGAGTAAGAGAGGCTTGGTATCTTCCCTGGGACCCTTCAACACACCCACACTCTTACCCACACCTACCCACACCCACCCACACAGACACACACAATCTTATATGTATGAAGTGTTTTGCCTGAATGTGTGTATGCATGCCGTGTGTGTGTGTGTGTGTGTGTGTGTGTGTGTGTGTGTGTGATGCCTTTGGAGGTCACGAGAGGATGTTGGACCTGGAGTTAGAGGTGATTTTAAGCTATCTTGAGGGTACTGGAAACTAAGATCAGATCCTTTGCAAAAGTAGCAACCGCTTTTAAGCCAGTAAACTATCTCTTCAGCCCTGAATCTTCTGTATTTTGAACATCAAATATGAAAGGGTTTTTCAGCCCTAGAGACAGGATCACAGTGAGAGGTGCAATAACTGGACATGTCATATAGAGAGGAGATGTGCCCGAGTCATCTCTTTAGCAGTTGGGGACTCTCTAAGCGTGAATTCCCTTAACTGTCAAACAAGAATTACAACTTCTCCTTCAATCACCTCTGAGAGTGTTTTAAAGCAAGGTGTACAGGGTATTTCAAAAGGCATTCAGACACAAGCCACAGACTTTCTCCAGTAGAACTGGTTAATCTGCCCTTGATGTGTAAGATTTTCTCTAGAGAGCCTTAGGTTACGTGAAGGGAAAAGGGAACATTGCACTCGGGTTTTCTTAACAGCCCAAGCAGATACCAAGCAGATTATTTGAGGTCTTTGAACCCCAGTGTCAACACTTGTTAAGGAGACTTAGAACCCCATCTTATAACCACTCCAGAAGCATTTGGTGGCACATTCTGTGATGCAACACCTAGACCTAACTGAAACATAAGCACACACCCACCAAAAGATGAGAGGCTCAGACATTGCATTCCTTGTAACTCAGATAGTTGTCAATGGCAGATCATACAGCCAAGCCTGACAAGGTAATGAAAACAAATGGAGGAATGCCATCTGTAGCAATAGTGAATGACGATAATGTAGCAATAATAATAATAAAAAAACAACTCATGGACATAATAGCGGGTAAAAGATGCCAGCACCTATATTACTGTATTATAGTATGTCTCTCCTGCTACACCTCCTCCCCTTCTGCCTCTCCCTCTTTCCTGCCTCACTTCCTTCTTTCTGGTGCTGGCACTGGGGATGGAGCCCTGCATCTTGCTTATGCCTGGTAAGCCCTCTAACCACTGGGCAACGCCCTGATCTTTCTCATTCCATCTCTATAAATATCTTTATGCTGTCAGACTGCAGGGCAGTGGTGGTTATGGGAAAGGGTATGTGTGTCTGTGTGTGTGTCCGGGAAGGCTGATCCTGTTGCTAGTCCTGATGGTAGTGACCCAGTAGACCTACTTACAAAGAAGTAAAAAGCAAATGTATGTGCTTCATTTCAAGTAAACTTCAAAGAACTTTGCTTGAACGTGTGGCTTCTCGCCTTGGAGATGATTTAAGGAGCTGCTGAAAAGCCAAGTCTGGGACAGTTCTCAGGGTGCAAAAGGCACCAAGGGCTGGTTATTAGAAGGAAGGAAAATGGATCCCAGCACCGACCTTGGGCCTGTGTCTGGAACTTCAGAGTTTGCTGTGGTCTCCAGGACCTCACTAGCTACTTAGCAACTCCCTGGGAAGCTGGGACTAAACTACCCCAGCTTGGCCACCACGATGGATGGATACCTTTCCCATTTTGATGTGGAAGGACAGACAATGCCTGTCTCTTCAATGGTAACTCCAGTGTCATTGGTGCTGAACCCCTGGAATACTCTTCCGGGGAGGGCTGGAAGGAGCAGAGCTGAAGACTCAGAGTTGTCCTTTGGCATCCGGGTACACTGACCCCATTATCGCCTGGGAGCAAATAGAAGACCAAGTTAGTTGGGCCCCAGTCAGCACAGCAGATACAGTCAGTTCAAGATCAGTATTTCCCCAGGCTTCTCTGGAATAGCAGACATTAGCAATACCACAGGCAGTTGTGTTTAAATGTTCACGGTCCATGGGCCTCAACTCTTCATGGTTTCCAGCAGCGTCTGTGTGCCCAGGGGTTTGAGAACCACGGCCTCAGTCCCAGTCTGTGCCATTTCTCACCTGGAGAAACTCGGCCTAAGATTCCTGTCTTAGCTTGTGTTTCATCTCCTTGGTGGTGTGCAGCATAGGAGGAAGCCGGTGGTGTTCCTATAGGCGAAAACAAGTGATGTTTCCATTTGGTGGATAAGGAAACTGGAGCTTGGAGAATGGTGCCATTTTCCTGGTGTCTCTCCTTTAGGAGTAGAGACCAATATAAAGCCCAGGACAGGCTTGGATGGATAGAGAAACGTTGGTGGGCTTTGCTTTCTGGCTTTAACGCTATGTGGTATTTGGGGGTATGAGGTTGGCATGAGGAGTTCTAGCATCACCTTGTGTTAGTTAAGGTTCTCATTGCTATGAAGAGACACCATGACCCAAGCAACTCTTATAAAGGCAACTGTTTCATTGGGGCTGGCTTACAGTTTCAGAGATTTAGTCTATTATCATGGCAGGAAGCGTGGCAGCATCCAGGCAGACACGGTACTGAAGAAGGAGCTTGATCTGAAGGCAGCCAGGAAGAAGACTGTCTTCCAGGCAGCTGGGAGGAGGATTGATCTCAAGGCTCACCCCCACTGAGACACACTTCCTCCAACAAGGCCGCACCTCCTAATAGTGCGACTCCCTGGGCCAAGCGTATTCAAACCACCACGCCCCATTCGTGTTCTCAGATGAGAAGTCTAACAACCAAAACTCATACATTTGTTAGGAGACATTAAATGTCGATATCCCAAGAAAGTACATTTTCTATGACATCTGGGATGCAAAGTGACTTGAAGCAACTCTTTTTTTTTTTTTTTGTTTTTTTTTTGATGGAAGTATAAGGAAATGAAAGTTGGACAGGCAAAAGAAAATACAGACCTTTTCTCTCATGTTCCCCAAGCTATAGGCTAAGGCACATTCTATAGCTAGAATAGAATAGCTGTCATGTTTTTGTGTGACTACTAATGGCACAGACCCGGTCTTACCAAAGACCCGCTGACTCTGTCACTGGTGATGTCAGGCAAGATGTCCACCCCCCATCCCCCATCCCCTTCTCCTTACAAGTCAGTTCTCTCATTGCTTTTATGTCCTTATTTTTGATGACCCAATGATTTCCATTGGCTTACAAGACACAGGCATCATACCAATGTTTACACCACTGAAGAAAATGGCCCACCCTCTCAGCCATATACATTTGTGTGAGCTGCATCCCATTCCGTGGCTGGGTTTGGATGAGCCCAGTCTTGTGCAGATGATCGAAGCTGCTATGAGCTCAGGAGAGCAATGGTCATGTGATGCCCCGAATGCAAGGCTTTGCAATGTTCTATCTCATCTCCTGGCCTTCATGTTCTTTCTCTCCCCTCTTCTGCTGTGTCCTCTGAGCCTTGGAAGAGACGATATAGATATTCTAATTATGGCTGAGCAGGCAACAGTCCCTTCCTCTTGTCACTGTGACTGTGTATGCGTCTCTGCACTTACCACTGACCACCACAGACAGAAACGTCTTTGGCCAGAGTTGACAGCACCAGCCAATGGACATAAACGTGATTATGTAGAAGACAATTTGATGGACATATCATGTCCATCCAGCAAAAATAACAGCAGTAGCCTTCCTACTAGGGTCTACAGCGTCCTCAGTCATAGACTTTTGACTAGATTTATAACACTAGGAGTGAATTCCCTCCTGTGGAACAGCCTCAGATT